>NC_052149.1:30340458-30365112 GCF_902713615.1 Scyliorhinus canicula | reverse complement strand
ATGAATTCTTACTTATAATGAAGCTTAACGTAGGAATATCCTTCTACCAGCACAAAACTGCTCCAATCCCGCAGGAGGGAAGTGAGTGCAGAGAGAGAGATGCGACACTGGATGGTACTGTATCGGCCATTACTTCCTGGCGTATGGATATGTTTTGGCACTGGGCTAAAGAGAAGAGAGTAAAAACATTTAAACAAGCACTAAAGACGATAAAAGTCATAAGTCATTAAGTTTAACAATGTGTGTGTCACACACACAAATGTTAACCCATTAAATGCACATTTTCACTATATTGAGTTTTTTTTTTGCCGGTACAAAAGATCTTCTTGGGACAAAACCACAATATTAACAGTCCAGAACGGGGAAGCATGCGTCTTTCCACTCTCTCTAAAATCGGGGGGGGGGGGGGGGGGGGGGGGGGGAGAGGAGAGAGAGAGAGAGAGAGAGAGAGAGAGAGAGAGAGAGAGAGAGAGAGAGAGAGGAGAGAGAGAGAGAGAGAGATTGTACATTGGCTAAATGATACGAAGTGAATACAGTACCAACTTACATGTCATGTTCCAGTAGTATGCCAATGCGATGCATGTGAAGCCACCGCTGCCAGAAGCTGGCATCCATAGATAAGATAGGCTTCCAATAAGAGGCAAACTGGGATTGGCTGGAATCCTTAGAGCCGCTATGCTGCAGTGAAAGCACCTAAGGAGATGAGATGATTGGTTACAATCTTTTTTACTGTCAAAAATATGTAATTTAATGACTTCCGGTGGCGGCAATGATCGAGTGAACCGCACATTCGGCGGGCTCTCACTCCGGCAGGGCTTTAGGACCTGATTCCCCGCGATAACGGGACTGTGGAGCGGCTGCGGAGGAGCGGGCAGTATTTTATGGAACCTCGGGAGACCAGGAAACAAAGGAAAAGGGAGAGAAAGGGACAGAGACAAGGTGCAGGGGAAGCTGACCTGAGACCCAAAATGGCGGACCCGCAGACCTCAGACCCAGCAATCCAGCAGGTGCTGGAAAACATGCTACAGGTGATAAAGAGCAGTTTTGAGTCGCTGAAGCGGGACAACTTGGACCCACTTCAGAAGGCAGTGGATCAGCTGAATCAGAGGCTGGATGCTCAGGATGTAAAAGTTAAGGAGCTGGGAGAGGCAGTGGAGGAGCAGGGCGGATGCGCAGACAATTGCGGCGTTAGAGGTCTACGGGCTGAAGGAGAGGCAAAGAAGACTGCTGGACAGAGTGGAGGAGTTGGAAAATAGAGCCCGCAAGAATAATCCAAGGATCATCGGCCTCCCAGAGGGGGCTGATGCCACAGCGTTTGTGGCAGACCTGTTGATGCAGCTGATGGGTGCTGAAGCCTTTCCACGACCGCCGGAGCTGGAGGGGGCATACAGAGTGCAGGCGAGGCAGGGGCGTCCGTGGGGACCCCCCCGTCCGATGGTGATCAGGTTCCACAGGTTCGTGGACAAGGAGCGGGTGCTGCGGTGGGCGAAGAGCGCCAGGAGCAGCACGTGGAACAACAGTGTTCTTCGCAAATACCAGGACCTAAGCCAGGAGGTAGCTCGGCGGCGAGCAGCCTTTAAACAAGTCAAGGAGGTACTGTTCAAGAAGCATGTGAGGTTTGGTCTGCTGTTCCCGGCCCGTCTTTGGGTCACGCATCAGGGTCAACACCACTACTTCTCCAAGCCCGAAGAAGCGATGGACTTTGCGAGGGATCAGGGACTGGTCCCGAAAAGAGGTCCCACGGGCGCGAACTAGGGCCCGAGAACTACCGTTTGAAGGGAGCCGAATGTGTCTAGACTGCTGTTCAACTGTTTACTGTTTTAAAGGTGCCATGTGGGACATTTGGGACTCTTCCCTTTGCCGGTTTTTTTTTTTCTCTTTCCATGTGGAAGGGGGGGGGGGAGAAAGAGGTCTTTCACCCCCCCCCTCTCATACGGTCTTTTTTTTCCAGTTTTTTGTCGCTTTCGCATTATGGTTTCGTTTCTGGGTCTTTCTGTTGTGATGGGTACTTTTTGTGGGGCTCGCTGAGTGCACTGGAGCCGGTATTGTAACTAAGGGGTGGCCGGTCAGCGAGGGGGGTTAAAGACGTGGGTTGGGGGTTTTTGTTTTATTGGTGTTCATGCCTCCCTGTGCCAGTGAGTTTGCTCCAGCGGATTGGAGGGGGGGATGGGGCGCCAGGGAGTGGGGATGAGGGTGGGGCGCCGGAGTGATGAGTCACCGTGCTAGCAGATTGGCTAGTCAAGGGAGTCAGGTTGGGGGGGGGGGGAAGACTACAGCCAATGGATGGCAGGGGTGGGATTACCCGGGGATGTTGCTTGGGGGGGGGGGGGTTATTCTGCGAACGTGGGAGGGATCTGAAGTAGGCAGTGGAAAGGAGGTCGAGGGTGGAGACAGCCAAGAGGCGGGCCAAGAATGGCGCGACGCACGGGCCGGTGGCCAGCCCGAGTAAGGCTATGGCTCACTGGCGTGGGGGACTTCTTTATCCTAAGCAGGGACTGTATAGGGGAGGTAAAGAACACGGAATATTCAGCAATCACTATCTCGGACCATGCCCCGCACTGGGTAGACCTGCAGGTCGGAGGGGCAAATCACCAACGTCCACAATGGAGGCTAGACGTTGGATTGTTGTCGGAGGAGGAGATATGTGAGGGGCTTCGGAAGTGTACGCAAAACTACTTGCAGGTGAACGATACGGGGGAGGTCTCAGCGGGGACCCTGTGGGAGGCGCTAAAGGCAGTAGTGCGGGGGGGAGCTGATCTCAATTGGGGCCCACAGGGCCACGGCGGACAGGGCAGAGATGGACAGATTGGTTAGGGAAATGTGTCGGATAGACGAGGACCACGCGGATTCCCCGGGGGAGGAACTACTCAGGGAGAGGCAGAGACTACAGGCGGAACTGGGGGCGCTATCCACGAGTAGGGCCATGGAACAGCTTAGGAAGGCGAGGGGTGTGGTGTACGAGCATGGGGAAAAGGCTAGCAGACTGTTAGTGCAGCAACTCAGGAAGAGGGGGGCAGCCAAGGAAATAAGTAGAGTGGTGGATGGGGAGGAGTGCAGAGTGGAGGACCTGGCAGGATTGAATAAGGTATTCCGGGACTTCTATAGCAAGCTGTACACTTCGGAGCACCCGGGAGAGCCGGAGGAGATGAAAAGGTTTCTGGACGGGCTAACATTCCCAACAGTAGGTGGGGGGCGGGTGGATGGGCTGGGGGCCCCGATTAGAGTGGAGGAGGTATTGGGGGGCCTGAAGGCCATGCAGTCGGGGAAAGCCCCGGGGCCGGATGGATACCAGTAGAGTTTTACAAGAAGTTCTCTGAGTTAGTGGGACCGGTTTTGGCAAGGATTTTTAATGAGGCAAGGGACAGAGGGACCCTGCTGCCGACGATGTCGCAAGCCACCATCTCGCTGATATTGAAGCGGGGTAAGGACCCGGAAGCGTGCGGGTCATACAGGCCAATCTCCCTGATCAATGTAGATGCCAAGCTCCTGGCAAAGGTCCTGGCAATTAGAATTGAGGACTGCGTACCGGAGGTGATTGGGGAAAACCAAACCGGGTTCATGAAAGGCAGGCAGCTGTCGGCCAACTTGAGAAGATTACTCAATATGATCATGATGCCCCTGACGGGCAAGAGGTGGAGGTAGTGGTGGCGATGGATGCCGAGAAGGCCTTCGATCGGGTGGAGTGGGGCTATCTATGGGAGGTGCTCGGACGGTTTGGGTTCGGGAAGGGACTGGTGAATTGCATCAGACTACTGTATCAGGCCCCAAAGGCCAGCGTCAGGATGAACAGAGTAGTGTCAGAGTATTTTAGACTATACCGCAGGACCAGGCAGGGCTGCCCACTCTCCCCGCTGCTGTTTGCGCTGGCCATAGAGCCGCTGGCAATGGCGCTGAGAGCCGCAAAGGGATGGAAGGGAATGATTAGGGGCGGGGTGGAACATAGGGTCTCTCTATATGCGGACGACCTGCTCCTGTACGTGTCGGACCCATTGGCCAGGATGGACAGTATATGGGAAACACTGAGGAAGTTCAGCCAGTTCTCAGGGTACAAATTAAATATGGGCAAGAGTGAGATGTTTGTGGTGCAGGCAAGGGGCCAGGAGAACAGACTGAGGACTACCATTTAGGCTGGTTGGGGAAAGTTTCCGGTACTTGGGGATTCAGGTGGCACGAGACTGGGGCAGGCTGCACAAGTTAAATTTGGCCAGGGTGGTGGAACAAATGAAGAGAGTGTTTCGGAGATGGGAGACGTTCCCATTTTTGTTCCCACTGGCAGGGAGGGTGCAGACTGTAAAGATGACAATCCGCCCTAGATTCCTGTTCATTTTTCAGTGCCTCCCGATCTTTATCCCACAGTCCTTCTTCAGAAGGATTGGCAAGATGATCATGAGCTTTGTCTGGGCGGGAAAATCCCCGCGGGTGAAGAAGGCGATGCTTGAGGGGAGCCGCAGCGAGGGAGGGCTGGCATTGCCAAGTCTGATTAACTATTACTGGGCGGCTAACATCGCCATGATAAGGAAGTGGATGGTGGGTACGGGGTCTATCTGGGAGCAGGTGGAGGTGGCTTTGTGCAGGGGCACCAGCTTGGCAGCCCTGGTCGTGGCTCCCCTACCGCTGCCACCAGCCAGGTACTCCACCAGCCCGGTAGTGGGGGCTACCCTGCGGATATGGGGCCAGTGGAGGACGCATGTAGGGGAGGTGGGGGCGTCTGTCTGGGCGCCAATCTGTGACAACCATCGGTTTGCCCCCGGGAGCATGGATGGGGGGTTTCGAGCATGGCGGCGGGCGGGCGATACGTTCCTGGAGGGGAGCTTTGCGAGTCTGAGGGGCTTGGAGGAGAAATTTGGTCTGGTAAGGGGAAACGATTTCAGGTACCTACAGTTGCGGGACTTTGTCCGTAGACAGGTCCCATCCTTCCCACGCCTCCCGCCAATGGGGATCCAAGACAGAATAGTCTCTTGAGGGGAAGGAGGAGAGGGTAGAGTCTCTGATATTTATAAGGTGCTCATGAAGGAGGAAGGGTCCCAGACGGAGGCACTGAAACTCAAATGGGAGGAGGAGCTAGGCGGGGAAATGGAGGACGGGCTGTGGGCAGAAGCCCTGATTAGGGTAAACTCAACTGCAACATGTGCCAGGCTCGGCCTGATTCAATTTAAGGTCGTTCACCGGGCCCACGTGACGGTGGCTCGGATGAGCAAATTCTTTGGGGGTAGAGGACGTGCGCTAGGTGTGCAGGAGGACCAGCGAACCACGTTCACATGTTTTGGGCATGCCCGATGCTTAGGGGGTACTGGGAGGGATTTGCAGGGATCATGTCCCGGGTGCTAAAGACAAGGGTGGTGATGGGTCCAGGGGTGGCAATTTTTGGGGTTTCGGAGGACCCGGGAGTCCAGGGTGAGAAAGAGGCCGATGTTTTGGCCTTTGTGTCCCTGATAGCCCGGCAACGAATACTATTGGCATGGAGGGACTCAAAGCCCCCGAAGACGGAGTTGTGGCTTTTGGACATGTCGAGTTTTCTGGGTATGGAAAAAATTAAGTTCGCCTTGAGGGGATCTGTACAGGGGTTCGCCCGAAGGTGGCAAACATTCATTGACTTCTTTGCGGGAGAGTGAGCGTCAGCAGGGGGTGGGGTGGGGGGTTAGAGTAGAGTACAGTAGGAGGGATAAATTGGCGTGTAGTGTCGATGGGAGAGGAGCGGGCTTATGCAGTATGGTACGGTTGAAGTATTGATTCTCCGTTGATGTTTGCACATTTTTGCCTTTTTTGCTTTCTTTTTGTTGATGTCTGTAACTGTTTACAATGCCGAAAAATACCTCAATAAAATTGTTTGTTAAAAAAAATACGTAATTTAACAACACAAATCTGAACTAAAGAAATCTGACCTCATATACTGAACAAGATGCATTTTTTAGTCAGAAGCTAAAGAATAGCTAAATTTGCGAGAAAGAAAACAGTAGCAATGCCTTAGTTGTAATGGCATTAAACAGCAGGGTAGGAGGTGGGAGCTTTTTTCCCCCAATGAAATTCTCTTCACACTTATCCATCAGGAAAAGGTATTTTAGATGACTGGACAGCCCTTTTATAAAGCTCAATGACCTCCTACTATGCTGTATGATTCTATTATGTGGTTTACCTTAGTTTATTCATCGAGAACAACCCTAAAGTCCCTGCTACGTTGCACTTGATAGGTCCTTAAATAATTCTATATTTTTTGCTTTTGTTACTTTACTTGGAAGACAATTCCATATATCAATTTCTCTTTGTGTGAAGAACTTCAAACCTGAATTTGCTTTTTACGATTTTGAATTTGCGTCTCATCATTCTCTTGCAATTTAGATTAAAACCAAACCGTTTTTTCCCTTTCTGCCGATGGCCTCGGGCAGTCCTTGCCCGCGACCCCCCCGCTGACGTGCTCCCTTCGTTGCTATCCCCCCCCCCCCCCCCCCTCCCCCCCCCCCCTCCCCCCCCCCCCCCCCCCCCCACCCCCCCTTTTCTCCCCGGGTTGCTGCTGTTTCGGCCTCCAGTTCCTATCTCTGATCCAGAAAGTCAAGGAAGGGCTGCCACCGCCGGAAGAACCCCTGTACCGACCCTCTCAGGGCGAATTTGATTCTTTCCAATTGGATGAAACTTGTCATGTCGTTTAACCAGGTGTTAACGCTTGGTGGCCTTGTGTCCCTCCACTGAATCAAGATCCTTCTCCGAGCTACCAAGGACGCAAAGGCCAATATTCCGGCCTCCCTTGCCTCCTGTACTCCTGGCTCCACCCCAACCCCAAAAATCGCTAGCCCCCACCCTGGTTTGACCCTGGTTCCCACCACTCTCGATACCGTCCCCGCCACCCCCTCCCAGAACTCTTCCAGTGCCGGACACATCCAGAACATATGTACATGGTTCGCAGGGCTTCCCGAACACCTAACACACCTGTCCTCCCCCCCGAAGAACCGACTCATCCTAGTCCCCGTCATATGGGCTCTGTGCAGCACCTTAAATTGGATGAGGCCCAACCTTGCGCACGACGACGACGAATTGACCCTCTCTAGGGCATCCGCCCATGTCCCATCTTCTATCTGCTCTCCCAGCTCCGCTTCCCACTTGTCTTTCAGCTCCTCTATCGGTACCTCCTCCACCTCCTGCATTATTTTGTAGATGTCCGAGACCTTCCCTTCTCCGACCCAGGCCCCTGACAGCACCCTATCACTCGTCCCTCCATCGGGAAGCAAGGGGAATCCTTCCACCTGTCGTCTGGCAAATGCCTTCACCTGCGGGTATCTAAACGTGTTCCCCGGGGGGAGCTCAAATTTCTCCTCCAGCTCTCCCAGGCTCGCAAACCTCCCCTCTATGAACATGTCCCTCAGTTGCCTGATGCCCGCCCTGTGCCAGCTCTGGAATCCCCCGCCAGTGTTCCCCGGGACAAATCTGTGGTTCCCTCTCAGTGGCGCCGCCATCAGACCCCCACTTCCCCCCTGTGTCGCCTCCACTGCCCCCAGATTTTAAGGGTGGCCGCCACTACCGGACTCGTGGTATACCTTGTGGGGGGGAGCGGCCATGGTGCCGTTACTAGCGCCCCCAGGCTTGTATTGCCGCAGGACGCCCTCTCCATACGTTTCCAAGCTGCCCCCTCCCCCTCCATCACCCACTTGCGCACCATCGATGCGTTCGCCGCCCAGTAGTATCCGGAAAGATTGGGTAGCGCTAATCCTCCACTGTCCCTACTCCGTTCCAAGAAAATCCTTCTCACTCTAGGGGTGCCATGCGCCCACACATAGCCCATAATGCTGCTAGTTACCTTCTTGAAAGCTTTTCCACATGTTTAACGTGTTACATGCTACTATAGGACACCTCGGGAAATGTTTGTTCAAGGGTGAAAAACCAAATTCTCTCCATACATCTCTAGTCACCTAGAAGTGGCAACTGTGCACCTTGGGTTTAATATCATATCATGTGGGGAATCTAATTTAAGCACATAATTTATTCAAAGGCCTGAATGAGATTAGGTTTCCTGCACTGCCCATTGCAGTAAACAAAATGAAATTGCATTTTTAGCATTTATATCTTACCAAGCATGAAATCTGTAAAAAACAAAAATTCTGATGCTGACAGAGTCAGAACGTGCAATATCATAAAAGCTCAAAGATTACAACTCTTTTGTCTTCTTATACTTATCAGTCTTCAAAACTGACCACACCTCATCATGCTTTAAATCCTAACTACAGCCTGTATTAAGGACACATCCCATCAGGTTAACTATTGATTGGCTGGTGTATAATTTGAGGACAGATAAACTGGCAATGGTTTGAGCAAATTCTAACCGGGACTACAAAGTATTTGTCCAATCTAAATAAATTTGACACGCATTTAGAAAGATGACCTCTTTCTCCCTTTTCCCTCTGCTAACCTTATCTCTGATATGGTGAGATGGGAAATTTAAAACCGGTTCACTTCGCAATTGTTACAGAAACTATAGATTGTTACTGACCGTGCATACAAATATCCAATATCAAATTTATTTTGAAACAAATACACAGATATAGAGAAGGAATTTGCATTTATATGGAGAGACAGTCAATATCCACCAAAATACGCCAACACTTGCCATGTCAAGCTAACCCAATTTCTCTTTTGCTGCAAAACTTCATGAAAAATATATTTTTCTCGAATAAACAGTAGATAATCGAAACAGGAATATACAGAATCATCATATTTACCCATTTGTTTAGGATACTCTCAGCTGACTGGAATCGACGGAATCGGTATTTTCTCTCATTAAGGAGATATTGAAATATATTATTTTATAAATATTTACCGGTGTGGTAGATCCCGGAGGGATGTAGAATAATGGAACCCCGTTCTTGGTGCTCTCTGGGATGGTGTAATGTTCAGGAATAGTGTTGAAGGATTTGAGATGAACCAGCATCTGGTCTGTCTGATTAATACTAAGGAAGTACATGAAATAGACATCAGCCATTTTTGCCCCGTTAAACACATGACACAGACATCCGGCTTCCCCTTTTACCGTGCAGTCACAGAACAAGATATTGTTGTCATTTAGGAAACGTGCCCATTACTCTTATAAACGTACAACACTTTCCCCTCTCACATGCAATTTCATGTACCTACCTCTGCAGAGTGGTCCAAAACCGCCGGATAACAGTGGTGCGATATGGGCTGGTTATTGGTTTCCTCATGGTACAGCTAATGTCATGGAGCATATCATAGCTGCCCTCCATTGTTACCTCCACCCAGGTCAAGCGCTTGGCCGCATCCAGGGGCCAGGAGGCCACCACAAGATACTCAATTCGCATGTTGTGTTTCCATAGCAGCATCAGCTTCACTTCCAACTGAGTTCCACCTAAACTCCAAAGAAGAATGAATGGAGGAGAAAAAAAATTGAAGAATCGCTCATGTGATTTCCTTTCAGAACTGGGCCAGGTTCAAGTCCCACTCCAGGACTTACTGGCTACGAAACAGACAGATCTCGTGGTACATATTGGTACCAACGATACAGGTAGAAAAAAAGGGATGAGGTCCTGCGTGCAGAATTTAGGGAGCTAGGAAGTAGATTTAAAGGCAGGACCCAGAAAATAGTAATCTCTGGACTACGTCTGGTGACGCATGCTAGTGAACAGGCACCGTAATGTGGCGACTGGGGCTTTTCACAGTAACTTCATTGAAGCCTACTTGTGACAATAAGTGATTATATAGTGAGTATAGAAATAGGAGGTTAGTCCAAATGAATGCATGGCTGGAGAGATGGTGCAGGAGGGAAGGCTTTAGATTTCTGGGACATTGGGACCACTTCGGGGGATGGTGGGATCTGTACAAGGCGGACAGGTTGCACCTGAATCTAAATGGGACCAGTGTCCTTGCAGGGAGGTTTGCTAGTGCTGTTGGGCAGGGTTTAAATTAATTTGGCAATGGGGTGAGATCCTGAGAGACGGTTCAGCAGGGGGAGGTGCACGGCCAAAATTAGAAGAGACAGCAAGTGTGTCAGGAAGGCATTCACGTTATAGGGCAGTTAAGTCACAAACAAGCCTGGCAAGATTAGATGGCATTTAATTTAATACAAGGAGTCTGACAAACAAGATAGATGAGTTGAGGACACAAATTAAAACATGGGGGAATTATGTCATCGCTATCATTGAGACATGGTTGAGAGTGGGGCAGGACTGACAGCTCAATATTCCAGGATATGGGATCTTCAGGATAGACAGAGAATGAGGTAAGAGGAGGTGTTGCAATTTTGATCAGGGAATCAGTTACAGCAGTAAGGAGGGCGACATCTTAGAAGTCTTTTCAAACAAAGCCATATGGGTAGAACTTAAAAACCAGAAAGGAGCAATCACATAGCTTGGAGTGTTCTATAGGCCCCCTAACAATCCAAGAGAAATGGAAGAGCAGATATGTAGGTAAATTTTAAAGAGCGTAAAAGTAATAGGGTAGTGATAGTGGAGGATTTCAACTACCCGAACATTAACTGGTGTAGTCATAATGTGAAAGTTTTAGAGAGAGCGACATTCTTAAAATGCATTGTCAAAAATGTTTTAAGTCAGTATAGAAGGTTCTAAAAGAGCTCCTGGTCGTAATTTTAGGTAACTCAGCCGGACAAGTGGTTGAAGGATCAGTGGGGGACCATTTTGCAGACAGCAATCATAACTCCATTAAATTCAAGATTGTTATGCAAAAGGACAAGGATGGGCCTGAGATCAAAATTCTAACTGAGCGAAGGCCAGCGTGGACTGGGAACAGATACTTTTAGGTCTAGAGGGGATGCAAGGAAACACTTTTCCACCCAGAGGATGGCGGGAGTCTGGAATTCACTGCCTGAGAGAATGGTGGAGACAGAGAACCTCATAACATTGAAGAAGCATTTAGATGCTCACTTGCAAAGCCAAGGCATAACAAGGCTATGGGCCAAGTGCTGGAAAATGGGATAAGAATAGTTTGGTGGTTGTTTTTACTGGCGCAAACACAATGGGCTAAAGGGCCTTTTCTGTGCTGTACACCTGTATGGCACTATGAAAGAACCCAGTTAGTTATGCAGGCAAGCCTACATGTATCAGTGCTGGTCCCCAGCCCGGATAAACGAGTAGAGTTAGCGACAGGAAGGGCATCTGGCTGTAAACCATCAAAATTATCCAAAAGATATTGGTCCATATGAAGGTGTAACCAATCAGCATCATGGCAAACCCATGTAAAATGGGAAAAGCCAAAAAAAGAATGAAGGAAGGAAATGTGGTTTCCTTTCATTAACCCCAAAGAACTCAACTGCATGAATTTTTTACAACATTGGTCTGCACCTGCTATTACCCAGTGCAAGTTACTTAGCTCACATGCATACAAAGCAAATGCATCTAAAGTACTTCATTGGTTTCAAGGCACTTCGGAATATTTTAAAGTTGAAAAACGCATTATGTAAATACAAGATTTTCTGAAGACTCTGAAAACTCTTCCCATCATCTCACACCAGCACTCAAACACAAAACTCAACGTTAGCTGACACTCCAGTGCAGTACTGAAGGAGTGCTGCACTGTGGGAGGTGTCATCTTTTAAAGGAAACACTAAATCGACGTCCAGTTTGCCTCTCAGGTGTGCATAAATGATCCAATTGCATTATTTCAAAGAACAGGGGCATTATCACCAATGCCCGGGTGAATATTTATCCATCAGTCAATATTGCAAAGCAGATTATCAGGTTGTTATCACATAGATGTTTGTGAGAGCTTGCTGTGCGCAAATTGGCTACCATATTTCCTACATTTCAACAGTGACTACATTGCAAAAAGTGCTTCTTTAGCTGTAAAAAGCTCTGGGATGTAAAGAGATCTTGAAGGCACTCACGTTTTTTTATCACTAATCTCATGTAGTTCATGATAAACTCCGTGACAGTCACAGGTTGTGAGGCCTAACCCATGGTAAAGTGAATTATGCCGTGATAGTAGCAGTTTCCATAGAACCATTGAACCCTCCATCTGCCCATAATTAGCCACAATCCACAAGGAACCAAAGGCATTGCTGCTCTATTTAAAGATAAACAAATGTTTATAGCACACATCAAGCATGGCTGACCAGGATTCTCTCTTGCTCTTACTGCCTGAGTGGGAATGCTGGAATTATAGGAAGGTTGATTATCTACCTGGTTGGCCGCAGAATGAAGGCTTCTTCCATGGTCAACCAATCCTGAAGTAGGACTTGAGCCCGAAGCTTCTGGCTCAGAGGCAGTGGTGCTGCCCACTTAAGTCACAAGATCTCCCCATCGTAGTAGTTTCCAGATCATGATCATATTAGCAACCAATCTGACTGGAGTCCCAACATGACCTAATCCACCACACAGCAAGGCTTCATTATCATCACCCTCCTCAATGCTTCTTCACCAGATTGCTCTGCCATTTTAGCAGTATTTATTTACCTTTAATGATATTAAGTTCCTTCACGGTATAGCCTTCACGCAACCGTACAGACACTACACTGGTAAGGTCTGCATGCACCTCATTCTCCGCATGCTTTTTCCGCCTCATGGCCAGTGCAGGATTACTGCTGGCAGACACCAGGTGCTCATTGAACAGTTTGTGCTGGGACACTAGATTACAGAAAAACAAATATTTCAGGAATAGAAGGGCCAGACATCAAATGGAAAAAATAAAGAAACACTCCATAACTTCCTGTAGATATACTTGCCACAGTAATACTCTGGGTTCATAGACTCTCCAGGTCTCAAGAAGCTGTACAATAGAAATGCTTTGTGGTATGCATTCATATTGAGGCTACTTTCTGGGCAGGTGGACATGTAGGATCCAAATGTTGCCATGGCAATGAACTTCATTAGCTCCAAATTTGGCACGTAACCAAAGCTGCAGTCATATGAGTACACACCTCCGACCTGTAAAAAGCATACCAAGGTTTATGTAGCCACAAAGTAGCTTGGTCTATTGAAATCAAGGGCTTCAGTTAAAAATACATGGTCACCATGGAAGCCATTAAACAACTTGTTCCAGGCCCCGTTTGTAGCCAACAGCCAATAGTGCAGGAGAGGGAGGGGGGAGACAGACGAGCCACAGACCATAAGGGGGGGGGGGGTGGCCATAAAAAAGACCACGAGACACAAGGGGCATAGCCACATGGGGACAGGCCCAAGGGCAAGCGGAGAGCCAGAGGGAGCAGCAATATGCGGTGAAATACATGCTGGGGCCAACACTAGGATGGGCAACTGAGGCAGATCGGCCAAATGGGGCCCACAGCTACAGAGGGGGGCAAAAACATGTAGATGTAAATATTTATAGTGATCCTCGTTTGTTTATGTCTTGTTTTCCTCGCTGTTTGGTCTATCTCACTTTTGTAATTTTAATTTTACCCTGGTGGCTTTTGTTTGATATTATTCGCGGTTATGACACTCATGATGTAACATACAAACCGAATGTGTAACATAAAAATGAGAAAAACCAATTTTTAAAAAAAAATATTTTTTAATATCATGGGCGAGATTCTCCCAGCCCCGTGCTGGGCTGGAGAATCCCCGCAACCGCACCACGCCGCCCCGACGCTGGCACGCGATTCTCCGCGCTGGCGCGGTGCCAGTCGCGGGTCGCTCTACGTGGCCGGGCCACCAATTCTCCAGCCCGGATGGACCAAGCGGCCGCTCTAAAAAGAGAGTCCCGCCGGCGCCGTCCACACCTGCCGCAGCTGGCAGGAACTCTGCACGCAGGGTTGGGAGGCAGCCTGTTTGGGGGGGGGGCCGCCTATTTTCTTACGCGCCGGCCCCTGAACTCCCGCACCATGTTGCGTCAGGGCCGGCACGTTGAGGGAGGCCACCGGGCATGCACTGGTTGGAGCGGCGCACAGTTCGCGTCGGGGTGGGAAGCTGGAGTGGCGTGAACCATTCCAGCACCATGCTGGCCCCCCCCTGTAGGGGCCAGAATCGGTACTCCCAGCGGCACGTTCACGCCGTCATGAAACGCGACGGCGTTTCCGATGGCGTGGACACTCTGCCGCCGAATGGGAGAATCCTGCCCCATGTTCTTATTAACTGGCGGAGCAATCTTGAGGAGTTGAATTGCCAACTCCTGCTGGGGCTGGTTTAGCTCACTCAGCTAAATCGCTGGCTTTTCAAGCAGGCCAGCAGCACGGTTCAATTCCCGTACCAGCCTCCCCGGACAGGCGCCGGAATGTGGCGACTAGGGACTTTTCACAGTAACTTCATTGAAGCCTACTCGTGACAATAAGCGATTTTCTATTTCTATTTCTTTCTTTTCTAAAGATATATATATTTTAGAATATATTTTATTCCAAACAGAATCAACAATACAAAATCAGCAAAACGAAAAAAATATACACGCTCACCTGTATAAAGGAACAGGCAATTGTGCCACAGCGTAGTTGGTTCAATAATGTTTCGCACACTGCAATATCTGGTACACTTGTGACACCATCAGTGATGATTATGATACCTGTAAGAGGAATGAGCCAATTCAGTGCAAATCTTCAAATAATACTGTAATAGCATCACACTAAGTCCCGCAATTTCATTCCTGAATAGTGAGTTTCTATATTATCTTAGAATTGTGGCCCTTTGGAGCAAACTCCCGATTTGCAGTTGACATGACCCTCACAATTTGATAAGTTTCCCACCTGAATCATCTGAGCATTTAAGAATACAAAGTGAAAAGTTATTAAACAAAATGTAGTCCAGGTAAAAATACCACTTGGCCTTTGCAACTGTTATAACCTGCCTGCTTACCACTGGCTGGGGACTAATGACAACCCTATGGGAGTATGAGCTTCCCCAATGAGGGGGGGGGGGGGGGGGGGGGGGGGGAGGAGAAATCATTAGCAGACTCCCTGCATAAATAGAGCTGGCCAGTTTGGAACCAGCAGAGAGAGAGAGAGGAGTGAGCAACAAGGGAGGTTGCTGATGCTGTTTTATATATATATATATATTTTATTGTAAATAAATGTTATTTCTTTGTATCCTGAAAACTCGTGCTGGATTCTTCGTGGCCCTCATAAAACTGGCGACGAGGATGGGATCACACCTGGGTTTGGGGTCAGCCGCAAGAAACCGCTTTCCGGCGGGTAAAACAACAATTGTCGTCGTCTGGGTTACTAACCCACTATGATCCTGGAATGCCTTTGCTCGTCACATATGATGCAGCCCCGTATGGTATTGGGGCCGTTCTGTCCCACAAGATGGAAAACGGGGCAGAGCGGCCGATAGCTTTCGCCTCCCGCACATTGACTGCAGCGGAAAAAAAGTATGCGCAGATCGAGAAGAAGGGCCTGGCAGTGGTCTTTGCGGTGAAACGTTTCCACCAGTACATGTATGGCTGCCACTTCACTATCGTGACTGATCATAAGCCTCTGCTGGGACATTTCCGAGAGTCTAAGCCAATACCGCCTATTGCTTCCGCACGGATCCAGCGCTGGGCTTTGTTGCTCGCTGCATACGAGTATTCTCTGGAGCACAAACCAGGAACCCAGAGAGGGAATGCCGACACACTGAGCCGATTGCCTTTATCGACCGGCCCCATGTCGATCCCCACGACCGGTGTGGTGGTTGTAACCCTAGAATTTATGGACACCTTACCTGTCACGGCATCACAGATCCGTGAATGGACCCAGACAGAGCCAGTCCTGTCAAAGGTTCGGCACATAGTCCTGTATGGTGGGCAGCATAGACACTTCCCAGGCGAGTTGCGGGCATTTTCCTCCAAGCTGTCCGAATTCAGTGTGGAAGACGGCGTCCTTTTGTGGGGGACGCATGTGATTGTCCCGGAAAAAGGACAGGAGCTGATACTGAGAGACTTGCACAATGGGCATCCAGGTGTTACCAAAATGAAAGTGTTGGCCCGGAGTTATGTCTGGTGGCCAGGCCTCGACACCGACATTGAGAAGGTGGCCCAAAACTGCTCCATTTGCCAGGAGGATCAGAAGCTTCCGCCGGCCGCACCCCAACATCACTGGGAATGGTCAGGGCGGCCTTGGGAACGCTTGCATGCGGATTTCGTCAGGCCTTTTCAAGGATCCATGTTCCTTCTATTAATCGACGCCCAGTCTAAATGGCTAGAGGTGCATAAGATGGGAGGCACAACGTCCTGCGCAACAATCGAGAAGATGCGTTTGTCTTTCAGTATGCATGGCCTCCCCGAGGTGCTGGTCACGGACAATGGCACTCCGTTCACAAGCGAGGAGTTTGCGAGGTTCATGAAGATAAACGGCATACGCCATATCCGCACTGCCCCTTACCACCCGGCTTCAAATGGGTTGGCGAGCGCGAAGTGCAGACATTCAAACGAGGCCTAAAGGAGCAGTCTTCCGGGTCGATGGACACAAGACTGGCTCGGTTTTTGTTTTCATATAGGACCACCCCCCATGCGGTGACTGGGGTAGCTCCCGCAGAACTCCTAATGGGCCGGAGACTTCGCACCCGCCTTAGCATGGTTTTCCCGGACATTGGCGCAAAAGTACGGCGCACACAAGAACGGCAGGGACATGGTTTTTCTCGGCATCGTCTGATTCGGCAGTTTGCGCCCGGTGACCGTGTTCGTTCGGAATTTTGCTGGTGGTGCCCAGTGTGTCCCTGGCGTAATCTTTCGCCAAACGGGCCCTATCTCTTACCAGGTGCAAGCCCAGGGTCGTCTCCAGCGCAAGCATGTAGACCACGTTAGGTCCAGAAGACTATCCCTTCCAAAGATTCCCCGCCCCAGGAGCTCATTTCTACAGCCACAGAGACCAGACACAATGGAAAGTATTCCTCACAATCCTCCTCTGGTGCCTCACTCAAAGCCTGTGCAGGTCGTGACAGAACCGCGTGGAGATAGAGATGCCGAGATGACGGAGGCAGCAGACTCTGACTCCGAGATGGAGACACAAGACATCTCAGAGGGGGAATCCTCGGGCCCACTGGCCGTGGATGTACAACCGTTACGCCGTTCATCATGGAAGCGCCCGTCTCTGTCACGTTACACGCCGCCCGATCCAGCGCCTCGTGCAAATGGTGTCCGGCCTGTGGCAAAACGAGTACGACACCCTCCTTCGCCAGGGTCTTCGGTGGATTTCTTGGCCTTTGGTGGGGGGGGGGGGGGCGGTGTTATAACCTGCCTGCTTACCATTGGCTGGGGACTAATGACAATCCCACAATCCTATGGAAGTATGAGCTTCCCCAATGAGGGAGGCGGAGAAATCATTAGCAGACTCCCTGCATAAATAGAGCTGGCCAGTTTGGAACCAGAAGAGAAAGAGGAGTGAACAGCAAGGGAAGTTGCTGCTGCTATATATATGTTATTGTAAATAAATGTTATTTCTTTGTATCCTGAAAACTCGTGCTGGATTCTTCGTGGCCCTCACAAAAGCAACCTGCAGGACAAATAATTTTCGCTTCCACATTATTGAGCTTGTTGGGAGCCAACCCATTTCGATTCGTCAGAGACAGTCAGGAAACCCTAATTTACTGCTCAAGCTAGCTTGTTACAGAAATAACAAATAAAGGGCTGAATATGACAACAGAAAGCATAGCTCACTGGGCTTGTGGAGACCTCAACTCTAGGGTTACTGAAGTCCTAGGGTGGCTGCCACGTTGAAGGTTTGGAGGCAATTTCCACAGCAGGGTAGGTTGGGAGCAGGGTCGAGGATGATACCGATCTGGAGGAACCTTGGATTTGAGTCCGGGAATAAGAATGCGAGGTTTCGGGGATGGGAAGAGAGAGCGGTGAAGTAGATGAAGGGTTTGTTTTTGGAGGGGCGATTCGCAAACTTGGAGGAGTTGAGGGGGAAGTTTGGGTTTCCGAGCGAGAAGGATTTTCGGTATTTGTAGGTGCAGGACTTTGCGGAAAAGGTCTTTCTGACCTTTCCATAGCGCCTGCCTCCTCATTGTTGGAGGAGGTGCTATTGGTAATGGGGTTGGAGGGTGGGGTCATCTCAACGATTTATGGGAGGATTTTGGAAGAGGATAAGGTGACTATGGTGGTGGTCAAGGCCAAGTGAGAGGAGAAGTTGGGGATGGCACTCGAGGAGGGACTGTGGTGTGTGGTGCTGCGGAGGGTGAATGCCTGTTATTGAAAATATGGAAAGATGTATCATTTGAAACATGGAAATTTGGCAATATCTGGTCTGAGAGATACAGGGAAAGATCCCACAAATGGTTAACAGCAGCTGCCAGGAGAGGATTGTAAAATGCAGATAGCCTTAGTCAAGCAGGCTTAGCAAACACACAGGATTTTTGTATGAAGCTAAAAACAATGGTTCACACCTTCATTGAAATTAACTATCTTAGTAAGCATCTGGAAAAGTATGGATGAGGGTTTCAGTTGAATTTTTTTTTTTTGAAATAATTTTTATTCAAATTTTTACAAAATATTAACAACAAATTATATATTAACAACTGAGAAAAACCAAAGAGAACAAACCCACCCCCCCGTAAATACAAAACAGAAAAAATAGATTAACGCCCGTCGTAAACAAAGAACATATGTACACGTCCCTTCAACCCCAACCACCGAGACGACACCCCCCCTCCCACCTCCCAGGAACCCACCATCAATATTCCCCGGGACAAACCGTTGTTCCCCCGTATCGGGGACCTCATCGAGGCCCCTACCTCCCCCCCGTGTCACCTCCACTGTCCCCATATTTTGAGGGTAGCCACCGCCACCGAACTCGTGGTGTACCTCGTAGGAGGGAGCGGCAGCGGCGCCGTCACCAGCGCCTCCAGGCTCATGCCCACACAGGACGCCATCTCCATCCTCTTCCATGCTGCCCCCTCCCTGTCCATCACCCACTTACGCACCATCGCTGCATTAGCAGCCCAATAGTACCCAGAGAGGTTGGACAGCGCCAGCCCCCCCCCCCCCCCCCCCCTATCCCTGCCCCACTCCAAGAACACCCGTCTCACCCTCAGGGTCCCATGCGCCCACACAAACCCCGTAATGCTCCTGTTGACCCTCCTGAAAAAAGCCTTCGGGATAAGGATGGGAAGGCACTGGAACAGGAACAAAACCCTCGGGAGCACCGTCACCTTGACGGACTGCATCCTGCCCACCATCGACAGCGGCAACAGCCCCATCTTTTAAACTCCTCCTCCATTTGCTCCACCAGCCTTGTAAGGTTGAGTTTGTGTAGGGCCCCCTAGTTCCTGGCCACCTGGACTCCCAAGTACCTAAAACTCCTCTCCGCCCTTTTTAGTGGGAGCCTACCAATCCCCTCCTCCTGGTCCCCTGGATGCACGACAAACAGCTCGCTCTTCCCCAGGTTGAGCTTGTATCCTGAAAACTCCCCAAATTCCCTAAGGATCTTCATCACCTCCGGCATTCCCCCCACCGGGTCCGCCACATACAACAATAAATCATCGGCATAGAGCGACACACGGTGCTCCTCCCCCCCTCGCGCCAGTCCCCTCCAGTTCCTCGACTCCCTCAATGCCATGGCCAGGGGTTCAATTGCTAACGCAAAGAGCAGGGGGACAGGGAACACCCCTGCTTCATCCATCGATATAACCGAAAATACTCCGATCTCCTCCTATTCGTGGTCACGCTCGCCATCGGGGCCTCATATAGTAGCCTCACCCATCTGACAAACACCTCCCCAAACCTATCCAGCACCTCCCACAAATACTCCCACTCAACCCTATCAAAGGCCTTCTCCGCGTCCAGCGCCACCACTATCTCCGCTTTCCCCGCTACCGCCGGCATCATAACATTCAAGAGCCTCCGCATGTTGGTGTTCAACTGTCGTCCCTTCACGAACCCCGTCTGATCCTCATGGCACCCGTGGCACACAGTCCTCTATCCTCGTGGCCAAGATCTTCGCCATCAGTTTGGCGTCTATATTTAACAGCGAGATCGGCCTGTATGACCCACACTGCAGGGGGTCCTTGTCCCGCTTAAGGATCAGGGAAATCATCACCCGGGACATAGTCGGGGGCAGAGCCCCCCCCCTCCCATGCCTCGTTGAAGGTCCTAACCAACAGGGGACCCAACAAGTCCGCATACCAGTACCAGCCTCCCCGGACAGACGCCGGAATGTGACGACTAGGGGCTTTTCACAGTAACTTCATTGAAGCCTACTTGTGACAACAAGCGATTTTCATTTTTTCATTTCATACTTCTTATAAAATTCGACCAGAAACCCATCTGGCCCCGGCGCCTTCCCCGACTGCATGCTCCCAATCCCTTTGACCAGCTCCTCGAGCTCAATCGGCGCCCCCAATCCCTCTACCTGTCCCTCCTCCACCCTCGGGAATCGCAGCCGGTCCAAGAAGCGCCCCATTCCCCCCCCCCCCCCCTCCGCCGGGGGTTCAGACCGATACAGTTCCTCATAGAAGTCCCTAAAAACCCCATTAATATCTACCCCCCTTCGCACCACATTTCCTCCCCTATCCTTAACTCCACCAATCTCCCTAGCCGCATCCCGCATGCGGAGCTGATGCGCCAGCATCCTACTCGCCTTCTCCCCATATTCATACACCGCTCCCTGTGCCTTCCTCCACTGGACCTCCGCCTTTCTAGTGGTCAGCAGGTCAAACTTGGCCTGAAGACTACACCGCTCCCTCAGCAATCCCTCCTCCGGAGCCTCCGCGTATCTCCTGTCCACCCTCACCAGCTCCCCCACCAACCTCTCCCTCTCTCTCCGCTCCCTCCTCTCCCTATGGGTTCAAATGGAGATCAACTCCCTTCTGACCACCGCCTTCAGTGCCTCCCAGACCGTCCCCACTCGGACCTCCCCATTATCATTAGCCTCCAGGTACCTCATGATACCTCCTCGAACCCGCCCGCTCACCTCCTCATCTGCCAACAGCCCCACCTCCAAGCGCCAGAGCGGGCGCTGGTCTCTCTCGTCCCCCAGCTCGAGGTCCACCCAATGTGGGGCATGATCTGAAATGGCTATCGCCGAATATTCGGCGTCCTCCACCCTCGGTATCAGCGTCCTACTCATAATGAAAAAGTCAATCCGGGAATATGCCTTGTACACATGGGAGAAGTAGGAAAACTCCCTGCCCTGGCCTCGCAAACCTCCAAGGATCCACCCCTCCCATCTGATCCATGAACCCCCTCAACACCTTGACCGCCGCTGGCCTCCTACCCGTCCTGGACTTGGACCGATCCAGTGGCGGGTCCAACACTGTATTAAAATCCCCGCCCCCCCTTATCAGGCCTCCGGTCTCCAGATCTGGAATGCGGCCCAACATGCGCCACATCAAACCCGCATCGTCCCAGTTCGGGGCGTACACGTTGACCAACACCACCCGCTCCCCCTGCAGCTTGCCGCTCACCATCAGATACCTCCCGCCACTGTCCGCCACCACATTCAACACCTCAAACGACACCCTCTTTCCCACCAGGATCGCCACCCCTCGATTTTTTGCATCCAGCCCTGAATGAAACACTTGGCCTACCCATCCTTTCCTCAATCTAATCTGGTCCGCCACCTTCAGGTGTGTCTCCTGGAGCATGGCCACGTCCGCCTTCAGCCCCTTCAGGTGCGCGAACACGCGGGCCCATTTGACCGGCCCATTCAGTCCCCTCACATTCCAGGTTACCAGCCGGATCAGAGGGCTCTCTGCCCCCTCCCCCGCCGACTAGCCATAGCCCGTCCTCTGCTGCACCTCCCACTCGGCCCGTTTCCCACTGCGGCAAATCCCCGACTTGACCCACTCTGCATACTTCAGCTCCTCCCTGACCATTCTAGCAGCCCGGCCCCGCCGCCACTAAAACAACACCCATTGTCTGCCCCATCCCCCTGCTGGGCCCCAGCCCCCTTCCCACCATCAGCACCCCACACAGCCAATCTGCCCCATCCTCGAGCCCAAGCAAAAAGACAGTGCCCCACACACCCTGAAAACAAAATAAAACCAACATTAAACAGAAACCCCCCCCCCTCAAAAGATAACACTGTTACACAGAGCCCCCCGCACCCAACCCTCAGTTTGTGTCCAACTTCTCGGCCTGCGCAATGGCCCACGCCTCCTCGAAGTAAAAGTGCCGGTCCCTGTAGGTGACCCTCAAACGCACCGGCTGCAGCATGCCCAACTTTACTCCTTTTCGATGTAGCACCGTCTTCATCCGGTTGTACCCGGCCCTCTGCTTAGCCACCTTCGCACTCCAGTCCTGGTAGATCCGTACCACCGCGTTCTCCCACCTGCTGCTCTGCTCCTTCTTGGCCCACCTGAGCACACACTCCCGGTCAGCGAACCGATGAAACCGCACCAGCACTGCCCTGCGGCGGCTCATTCGGCTTGGGCCTTCTTGCCAGAATTCTGTGGGCCCCCTCCAGCTCCAGGGGCCCCTGGAAGGACCCAGCTCCCATCAGCGAGTTCAGCATGACGACCACATAGGCCCCCCAAGTCTGACCCCCTCCAGCCCCTCCGGGAGGCCCAAGATCCGCAAATTCTTCCGCCTCAACCGATTCTCCAGCTCCTCGAACCGCTCCTGCCAATTTTTGTGGAGCGCCTCATGCATCTCCACCTTTGCCACGAGGGCTGAGGCCTTATCCTCTCTTTCAGAGGCATACTGTCGGATCTCCTGAATTGCCACCCCCTGGGCAGTCTGAGTCTCCATCAGCTTGTCGATGGAAGCCTTCAACGGCTCTAGCAGCTCCGCTTTGAGCTCCCGGAAGCAGCACTGCAGAGTCTCCTGCTGCTCCTGCGCCCACTACCTCCATGACTCCAGGTCTCCGCCGGCCGCCATCTTGTGCCACTTCCCCCGCTTTTGCTTTGGCGCTGCCACCGCTATTTTACTCGCCCCACTCCTGGTCCAGGCCATATACCGCTGGGGGAATGTTGTTATCGCCTTCCCATGTCGGGAGATGGTGCAAAAGTGCCTCTGGGGGCCCTAAAAAGAGCCCAAAGGTCCTGTTCCTGGTGGGAACTGCCGACCGTGCGGCTTAGCTCCTCTTAGCCGCAACCGGAAGAAGAGTTTCAGTTGAATTAGGTGACAATTCTAGGTGTGATGTTCTGCCGATATCAGGTAAATTAAAGAAAATTGGAGACTATCTGTCTACGAGAAACATAATTTAAAGCTAAAATCAAAGTCAAAATTGTGAGCTGGGGACACAATTGGAAAATAAAACTATAGAAATGACAGGAACCAAAATTCACAACCCTATTGAAACCAAAGCATTTTTGAATATCACAAAGGAACTTTGAACATCACAAAGGAAAACAATGTAATCAGAGACGTGAGAGGTGAGGTCATGTCAAAATGAATACTTAGTCAGTGGGGCCCTGGATGGGGCACCGGTAGCTCAAGTCAACGTGTACGCGCCCAACTGGGACGACACGAGTTTCATCAAAAAGACCATAGCAGAAATCCCGGACATAGCGACGCATCGACTAATCATGGGGGGGACTTCAACTGTGTACAGGATCCAAAGACAGACAGATCAAACCCCAAAACAGGGGAAAACCTCAAGCATGGCAAGGGAACTCGGTCACTTTATGGAGCAGATGGGAGCAGTGGACCCCTGGAGGTTCGCCCACCCGGGGGAGAAAGAATTCTCCTTCTTCCCAGTACACAACGTGTTCACCAGAATTGACTTCTTTGTGGTGGGGAAAACGGTGCTTCCAGGGATAGACAAAGTGGAATACTCCGCAATTGTGATATCGGACCACGCGCCACACTACATGGACGCGCGGCTAGAGACGGGAAGGGCCCAGCGCCCCACATGGAGGTTGGACGGTGCCTTACTAGCTGACAAGGCCTTCAGCGAAAGGATAGCACGGGCCATAGCAGAGTACACGGAGAACAACCAAAACGGGGAGGTCTCACCCTCCACGTTCTGGGAAGTGCTTAAGGCCGTACTAAGAGGGGAAATCATTGCCTTCAAAGCGCGAAGAAATAGGGAGGAAAGGGTGACTAGGCAGAAGCTGGTCGACTCCATACTGGAGGTAGACCGTAAATACTCCAAGGCCCCGACCGTAGAGCTCCTGGCGGAGAGGAAAGAACTACAAAGGAACTTTGACCTGCTCTCCACCAGGAAAGCAGTGCACCAACTCCGCCAGGCGCGCGGGACCCTGTACGAACACGGAGACAAAGCCAGCCGCCTGTTGGCACACCAGCTGAGAAAGCAGGCAGCCACCAGAGAAATTGCGCAAATCAGGGGTACCGGAGGCACGTTGGAAACAGAACCAAAGAGGATTAACAAAACCTTCAAAGCCTTCTACCAAGAGCTGTACACCTCAGAGCACCCAACAGGGAAGGCTGGGATGAACCGGTTCCTTGATGGACTGGACATACCAGTCGTAGGAGAGGGCAAAAACGGGACCTGGAAGCACCACTAGCACTGGGAGAGATCATGGACAGCATTAGCTCCATGCAGACGGGGAAGGCGCCGGGACCGGCAGACTTCTACAAAAAATTTGCGACAGCGCTGGCCCCGCACCTGCGGGAGATGTTCACAGACTCGCTAGCTAGGGGCACACTGCCACCCACGTTAGCACAGGTCTCAATCTCGCTGATACCTAAGAAAGACAAAGACCCAACGGAATGTGGGTCATACAGACCCATATCTCTGCTGAACACAGACACCAAAATACTAGCCAAAATCCTAGCCAAAAGGCTAGAAGACTGTGTACCCGAGGTGGTCACAGAGGACCAGACGGGCTTCGTCAAAAGTCGACAGCTGACCTCGAACATCAGGCGCCCGCTGAACGTGATAATGACCCCCTCCGG
>NC_052149.1:30301835-30339958 GCF_902713615.1 Scyliorhinus canicula | reverse complement strand
AACCAGACGGCCCTAGACGTTCGTCAGCTGGCCCTAGGAAACAGAATACATACGGGGTAGTTAGACATGACTCAGCCGGGCATAGGATGGTCCAGTGGGCAGAGTGTGAGGGGACAGAGGCTGGGGGGTCCAGTGGGTAGAGGGTGAGGGGACAGAGGCTGGGGGGGTCCAGAGGGGTAGAGGGTGAAGGGACAGAGTGAGGGGACAGAGGATGGGGGGTCCAGTGGGCAGAGTGTGAGGGGACAGAGGATGGGGGGGTCCAGTGGGTAGAGTGTGAGGGGACAGAAGATGGGCTGGGGGGGGGGGGGGTTTCATGCAGGGTTGTCTCACTTGGTTCTGCACCTCCAACCTCGCATTGCGCGACCTCCCGGGTGGCAGATCCCCCAGCAAGGTCCAGTGCCCTCTGCTCGAACACTGTCAGGGATGCATAACGGGTGAACCCCCTCCAGTTCTGTTGCGCTCCCGGCTGTTGTGAGCAGTCTTGTCCTGTTTTGGGGGGGGGGTATAGATAGAGCATCACAATTAGACGGGTAACATCAGGGCATTCAGATATTGGCACAGGTTGGAGGGAAAGTTGCAGCTACACCATGGCATCTCACCAGAGGGTTGCAGCGCTCATGTGGGTCTGTGACAACTTTGTTAACCACCCTCCACTCACTCTCGCCCCCCCTCCCCCTCCCCCTCGTGCCCAGGGGGGAGGTGGGTGATGAGGGACATGGGGGGGGGGGGGATGGTTGTGACCCGGGGGCACCCTCATGGCACTTACCCTGGCAGCCCTGGTGAGGTTGTGGAGCTTCTTGCGGCACTGCTCCCCAGACCGAGGGGCCTGCCCCACAGCACTGACTGCCGTTCCCACCTCACGCCAGGCCCGTCGCACGACGCTCGCAGGGTGGTGATGCCCTCGTCTTGGGCAGAGGATGCCCCTGCGCTGCTCCACCTCATCGAGGAGGGTCTCTAGGTCCGTATCACGGAACCTCGGGGCGGCCCTCCGTGGCTCCGACATTTCCCTCCCTCCTTTGTTTCCGTGGATCGCGCCCTTTTATGACACGAAGCGGCGTCATTCGGGTGTTCCGCGCTGATGACGCGCATTCGACATCACTCCCCCCCTCGTGTTCCTCGCGGCCCCGATGCTAGCCCATTCCCGGGGCAAGAATCGATCGCGATCGGGGCCGTTTCGCGCCGTCGTTGAACTTGACCAAGTTCACGACGGCTTTCCCAATGCGGCGCGGCATCGGAGAATCACACCCACCATGTTCCAAGACTCAAAACTCCGAACTAACGGTGAACTCACGCTCTGCCATCAGGACTCACACGCTCCGGCCCCTTTGACCGATTGGGTCACATAACCCTCTGGGTACTTGCCAAGAACTAATTCAGAGTAAGACCAGTGAATTCATTGGTGAGCCACTGGTAGTGAAGAAAAGAAAATCTGGTCCTTTATCCCAGCCATGGTGGTACATCTCGCAGTATGCCCTGATCATTGTGTTTCGGATTTAGTGGTGCCATTCTACCATTCACGACTGTGGCTGATATGCTGAAGACTTCATCTGGGTCTTGGCCAGGTAACCCATGACCTGGTGAAATATTTGGGAGGTGAAAATTAAGCCCTGATCCAACTGGAGCTTGGTGGACAGACCATACCCGAAGAACTGGATGCGTTTCCCCACCACTGTTTTGACAGGTATGGGGCTGATTTTGATGCTTCGATTTTGAGGTGGCGTTTTACGACTGAAAATTCAGCGTAAAACGGTCACAGACCCTCCGTTTGGCTGGGGGCAAGCAGCCAAGCAGCATAGAGCACCCAGCTCTAACTGCCGATATGGCCCGGAGAATTGCCAGGTGCATGCGCCAAGCGATGGACTGCAGCGGTTGCACTGTGCAACATGGCCCCAGCCGCTCGCGTACCCGGTCTGCGAAATAGTGCCCCCCCCTTTGCCCGGCACGTGAGCCCCGACCACTCCCCAACAGTGCCCCCAGCCCCTGACAGAGACCACCTGCCCGCGGATCGGCCCTCCCCCGACTGTGGTGGCCCTGAAATGAGTCCACAGCCGCCACGCCGAGTTCCTGACAGATGACACCACACGTGACCGATGACATCGGGGACTAGGCCGGTCAGGGGCAGGGCATTGTGGGGTGGGCCTCAGGCAATGTCCTGAGACCATTGATATGGCGCACGACGTACTCTGTGATCAGGCTCCTCTCCGCCTGATCGCCAAATGCGATTTTGGCGTCAGCGACCAGAGAAACCCGCCCATGGTTTTCAGGGACCAGCCTCTGGGAAATGGGTAGTTGGGTCCATGGTGGTAAGGATAGACTGGTAGCCCTCTTTTATTTTGGACAGGTGTACCACACATTCCGCTAGCACCTTACTGAATGATTCTCCGAAAGCCGGCATGCGAATCATAGGTGCCGGTTTTACTGCAGACTGAAGCTTTCCCACAACCTGGCAGGTGTGGCCAGGTTCTACAAAACCTGGCTACATCCTTGTGGAGGTGTGGCCTGTAAAAATGTTAGCTGATGCGGGCTGGTGTTTTGTGTATATCGACTTGCCCAGCCATCATACCTTTGTGGGCTTGCCACAGGATTTCCCCACAATATCTCGGTGGCATCACTGACCACTCCTTGTTTACAGGTCTGTGAGTGGGTAGAGGGATCTCCATTTCCTCATCATCAACTCATTTTTAATGGAGAAACATTCAGGGACTGCCTTAGCTTCAGCGTGAGAGTCTGAGCAAATGTTTTTAATTGTGGGTCAGTTTTCTGGGCCGCCACCAAGGATGATTTATTAAGTCCTTAGGATCTTTAGGCCTGCAAAGGATTTCAGAGAACCAGGCTAGAGGGTGTTCTGTCTGCAGCTCCACTTCAGCCTCTACTGATGGAGCTTCTCTGGCCATAGACCAGGTAATGACAGTCAGGGAAATGCCAGACACTTCCTCCTGCAGCTGTTCACTCACCTTGACCTCGCATTGCTCCTCTGAGACCACTGGAGATGCTATCACATTCGATCCCATCAGGTCATTGCCAAAGAGCAGGTCGACCCCGTCCGCAGGCAAACTGGGGAACTCTATGGTCACCAGTACTGATACATGGGTGCTCACCAGATGCACTCAGTATAAGGGGATGGGCATGTACCTTCTTTCAATACTCTTTACCAACACCGTGGCATTTATTGCATTCCCTGGTGGAAACCTTATGCCTTTCCCAGCAGTAGTGTTTGGTAGGGTCCTATATCCTTCAGAATCACGATAGACTTACTCACCTCACCCTGGAGGAGTGTGACCACTCTTTCCATTGATCCAAAATCCTAGTAACTCAGATTTGTTTAAACTCACCCGCACTCTCAGTAGTGAATGTAATATAGACGTATATATGTTAATTCACACTGTCTTTGTAAGCGCAGTGGCGCTATCCTACCACTAGGGGGAATAGCGCTGGGAGCACTCAGGAACTTGTACTGGGCTCCACCCTTGGCTCCGCCCATGACTCCTCCCCCTAGTGCAGCTGTATAAATACCCGTGTCCAGAGTCAGCCTGAGTTCACTACGAGTTCATCGACAGGTAACAGGCTGGCTCTGAAGTAAGTCAATTAAAGTCTAGATTCACATCGGAAACACGTGTCTGGTGAATTGATGGTTCCATCAATTTAATCGACTTACTTCAGAGCCAGCCTGTTACCTGTCGATGAACTCGTAGTGAGTTCCATCAATTTAATCGACTTAAGAACAGTAAAGATCGATTATGGAATCGGCCCTCAAGCCTGGACGCCTGGAACTCAACCCGCAGGATGCAGAGGCTAAAGAAATCTTCTCCCACTGGATCCGGTGCTTCAAGGCCTACCTGGCCGAAGCGAGCACAGCCGAAACGACAGAGGATCAGAAGCTAAGTCCACTGCACGCGAGGGTGAGCCACAGAGTCTCTACGCAACTAAACTCAGCCAGTTCATATACTGCGGTGCTAGCAGTTCTCGAAAAAATGTATGTAAGGCCCATTAATGAAGTTTACGCTCGCCATGTGTTCACGACTCGCCGTCAGCAGCCTACGGAATCACTCGCCGAATTCCTAAGAGAACTTAATAATTTGTACAATGACTGTAATTACCAAGCGGTTACCGCGGCTGAACACAGGGAATTGGCGGTATGCGATGTTTTTGTAGCGGGCCTCAGGTCTAACTATGTGCGCCAACGACTGCTGGAAAAGGGGGCCCAGGACTTAGAAACGACTGTGGAAGCTGCTACCACGATGGAGGTCTCCTTCCGCAGCCTTAACTTGTTCTCCGCGGACCCAGCGACCCAATCATGGGCCCCCAACCAGCGACTCCCCCAGGCCTGTGCTACGCGGCCGCCCAGCCACCATGCTGCCCCAGCCAGCCACTGTGCTGCTCCAGCCAGCCACTATGCTGCTCCAGCCTGCCATTTCTGCGGCCAGAATCAGCACCCGCGGCAGCACTGCCCGGCCCGCAATGCGACCTGCAGCAGCTGCGGGCGAAAAGGGCATTACGCAAGAGTGTGCCTCGCAAAAAAGGCCCCAGCTTCCAGCTCCCCAGCGACTCGCAGTAATCGCTCCCCTCACTCGCAGCCCCGCGGGGCCCGAAACGCTGCGGCCTATGCCTCGACTCCGCCCCCTCCAGCCATGTGCGATCCATGGGGGCTGCCATCTTGGAAAACCTCCACCACGCGGCCGGCCACGTGCGACTCATGGGGGCTGCCATCTTGGACGCCATCTTCCTCACCGCCCGCCACGTGCGATCCACGGGCCCGATCGGCATCTCCGCGCTCGGACAACTCAGCGGAGGAATTCGAATTAGACTATGAACTCAGAGGGCAGTCATCACGGGGCCACTCCAGCACAGCTGATTGAGCCGCCGACTACCCGCAACTCACCCCGGTCACCCTGGACCAATCACGACCAAAGAATCTACGAAACACGATGGCAGAGGTCCATATCAACGGGTACAAAACGCCATGCCTCTTCGACTCCGGGAGCATGGAGAGCTTCATACATCCAGACCTGGTAAGACGCTGTTAGCTCCACGTTTTCCCCGTGCAGCAAACTATCTCGCTCGTTTCAGGCTCCCACTCGGTCCAGATCCAGGGGCGCAGCGCCGCGACACTCACAATCCGAGGCGCTAGTTACTCAAAATTCAAACTCTACATTTTGCCCGAACTCTGCGCGCCACTCTTATTAGGCCTAGACTTCCAATGCAACCTCAAGAGCCTCACCCTCAGCTTTGGAGGGCCCCTGCCCCCACTCACGATCTGCAGCCTCGCTACGCTGCGAATTCCCCCCCCCTCCTCTCTTTGCCAATCTCACTAAGGACTGTAAACCCGTAGCCACTCGTAGCAGGCAGTATAGCCTGCAGGATAGGGTATTTGTCAGAGCAGAGGTCCGAAGGCTACTCAGTGAGGGGGTTATAGAGGCCAGCAATAGTCCCTGGAGAGCTCAGGTGGTGGTCGGTAAGACCGGGGAAAAATTCCGCATGGTTGTCGACTATAGTCAGACCATAAATAGATTTATGCTCCTCGACGCGTATCCCCTCCCCAGGATTGCAGACATGGTAAATCAGATCGCCCAGTATCCGCTCTTTTCCACGGTGGATCTGAAGTCTGCATACCACCAGCTCCCAATCCGCCCGGAGGACCGCTACTACATGGCATTCGAGGCCGATGGCCGCCTCTTCCATTTCCTCCAGGTCCCTTTCGGCGTCACTAATGGGGTCTCGGTGTTCCAACGAGCAATGGACTGAATGGTGGACCAGTACGGGCTGCGGGCCACGTTTCCGTTCTTGGACAATGTCACCATCTGCGGCTATGACCAGCAGGACCATGACGCCAACCTCCACCGTTTTCTCCAGACGGCACAGAAACTGAACCTCACGTACAACAAGGAGAAATGCGTTTTCCGCACATACAGACTGGCCATCCTCGGCTATGTCGTGGAAAACGGAGTCCTGGGCGTCGACTCGCTTCCCCTCATTGTCCCAAGGCCCTCAAACGGTGCTTGGGATTTTTTTCCTACTACGCCCAGTGGGTCCCTCAATATGCGGACAAAGCCCGGCCACTCTTTAGGACCACACGATTCCCCCTGTCAGCCGAGGCACGCCAGGCCTTCGACGGCATCAAGGAGGACATCGCCAAAATGGCCATGCGGGCGGTGGATGAATCCACCCCATTTCAGGTAGAGAGCGACGCCTCAGAGATAGCTCTTGCAGCCACGTTAAATCAAGCAGGGAGACCAGTTGCATTTTTCTCCTGTACCCTCTCCGCTTCAGAACTCCGACAATCTTCAGTAGAGAAAAAAACACAAGCCATTGTGGAGGCTATCCGTCACTGGAGGCACTACCTCGCAGGTAGAAGGTTCACCCTCATCACCGACCAAAGATCGGTTGCCTTCATGTTCGACAACTCGCAAAGGGGCAAAATTAAAAAATGATAAAATTCTGAGGTGGAGGATCGAACTCTCCACCTACAATTACGATATCAAATATCGACCCGGGAAGCTCAACGAGCCTCCGGATGCCCTATCCCGCGGGACATGCACCAGCGCACAGATCGACCGATTAGAAGTCATCCACAATGACCTCTGCCACCCAGGGTCACCCGGCTCGCCCACTACATCAGAGCCCAAAACCTGCCTTTTTTCAACAAGGAGGTAAAAGCGGTCACCAGGGACTGCCCGATCTGTGCGGAGTGCAAACCGCACTTCTATAGACCAGACAGGGCCCACCTGGTCAAGGCTTCTAGGCCCTTTGAACGCCTCGCAATTGATTTCAAAGTGCCACTCCCCTCAACTAACAAGAACGTTTACTTCTTCCGAGTTCTCCCGTTTCCCATTCGCTATCCCGTGCCCCGACATGTCCTCCCACTCAGTCATTAGGGCCCTGCATAGCATCTTCACCCTGTTTGGTTTCCCCAGCTACGTACACAACGACCGGGGTTCGTCCTTCATGAGTGACGAGCTGCGTCAGTACCTGCTCGACAAGGGCATTGCCTCGAGCAGGACTACCAGCTACAACCCCAGGGGGAACGGGCAGGTGGAAAGAGAGAACGCGACGGTCTGGAAGACTGACCTACTTACCCTCCGGTCTAGAAAACTCCAAGTCTCGCAGTGGCAGGAAGTCTTCCCAGACGCGCTCCACGCTATTAGGTCCCTTTTGTGTACGGCAACCAACCAGACCCCCCACGAGAGGCTCTTCATTTTTTCCAGAGGCACTACCACAGAGTTCTCACTTCCGGCATGGCTGAGGACGCCGGGCCCCGTACTCCTGAGGAAACACGTCAAGACGCACAAAACCGACCCCCTTGTTGAAAAGATGCGCCTGCTCCACTCCAACCCCCAGTACGCATTCGTCGAGTTCCAGAGTCAGCCTGAGTTCACTACGAGTTCATCGACAGGTAACAGGCTGGCTCTGAAGTAAGTCGATTAAAGCCTAGATTCACAGCGGAAACGCGTGTCGGGTGAATTGATGGTTCCATCATTACTGCCAAAGAGTTCCACAGATTCCACCCTCAGACTGAAGAAATTCCTTCTCATCTCTGTTTTAAAGGATTGTACCTTCAATCTGAGGCTGAGCCCTCGGGTTCTAGTTTCTCCTACTAATGGAAACATCCTGTCCACGTTCACTCTATCTAGGCCTCTCCATATTTTGTAATTTCAATAAGATCCCCACCTCCACATCCTTCTAAACTCCATTGAGTACAGGCCCAAAGTCCTCAACCGCTCCTCATATGACAAGTCCTTCATTCCAATTATTTATCAGCCTTTGTGTAAAGTAGTTACACCTAAATTGCTTACTCATTATCTATCTTTTTATCTAATCGCAAACTTTATCACATCATAAGGTTATGCAAACTGAAATAGGAAACATTAAATACATAAATAAATAAGTGGTATCCATTAACAAAGCTGCAAAAGAGATTCGAAATGGTTATTCACTTCTGCCGAAAGTATCTCATTAGGGTGAAACACAGCCTTGCTGTGTTTATCTTCTTGGGCAGAGATATAAGGTTCAGAAGTTAATGTTCTATTGTCCTGGGTGATTTGTTTTGCTTGTAATTTCTGGCACTGATCTCATTAATGTTTGCGGGACATGTGGTGGCTACTTAATTTGAATAAAGTGGACAGGTTATCACGCTACCTCTAAAAGGCCTGCCCAAGAGGCCACAAACTACAATGGATTTTACTGTTACTGGGGTAGATGGTGGTATCCCCTCCCTGAAACATAATGGGCTGGATTCTCTGTTTCAGTTGACGCTGCAACAGAATAGGTGGACTTCTGCAACATCAATATTGGCGCTGGTCCCGGAGCAATTCAACAACCGTTAATGGGCCAGTGCCACGTAGAACACGAGCGATTCCAATGAAAAACGGTGTCGGATTGGCTGGGGTCAGGATTGGCACTCGAGAAGCTGACAGGATGCAGCCGCATGTTCGCACTCCACCCCCACACACACTCATCCCAGCCAACAGGATGGCGCTGGTTGTGCTGGAGGGCGCCCATCCTCTTGATGGGTTGGTTGGGGCTAGAGGAGACGCAGGGGGTAGCCTGGGGGGACAACCATATGACCCGTGGCACTAAGTTCGCTTTGGGGAGTCGGCGGCATGTGCAGCCGCATTGCTGCTTTGCAGACTACGACAATGGTGTTCCCCCGTCCACACCGACCCCACAGCCCACCTCCTGGCCACCCCCACTACCCCCCCCCCCCCCCCCCCCCAAGCCCTGGCAGAAGCCCCGCAGCCAGCGGCACAACTGTCAGCAAACTATGGTGATGTTAGACACTTTTCGTACCCCCTCTCTCTCCTTCAGCAGCCACGGCGCCTTTCCTGATTTTTGAAACCACAAGTGAACCTCGCTGTCGGTAATTCTTCCTGGCGGAAACGGAGCATCGCGAACCCCGGAGAATGCCGGGTCAGGCCCGGCATTTACTATACGTGCGGAGAAGAATGCACTGACGCCGCTGTCGAGGCACTGGAGCGTGGGATTCTGTCGGGTACTCGGCGCCGGTCACAATTTCTGCCTCACGCGCCATTCTCTGCCCAATCGCGTTTCCCAATTCCGGCATCGGCCAACGGAGAATCCCGCCCAATTTTGGCACCACGGTCAACATCTTTTGTGAGGGGGCTGTGAATTTTCCTGATCCTTGAGAGTACAGGTCATCAGCACCTAGGCCTAATCCAGCTGAGTTTCTGGCCGTGCTCTCGGCCTTATCTGGACTGGGCAGGATTATGCTCATTACAAAACCCTACAGAAACTCCAGCGGGAGGCTGTGACCCAGCATATCTATACTTCAACCTAATCCACAACATGTCTGCCGCATTCCAGGCAAAATGTTTGCAGATTTTCTCCACCAAATATGCCACTGTTTTTCCTCAGGAACTTAAATGATTTAGGTGGAATCCATTATTGAATATATCGCTCATGAGCCATAGAGCAAGTGGGGTGGGTCAAGTGGTCTTTTCCTCTTCTGAGTTACCTCAAGCTTTTAAAATGGTGGAACCACGTAGGGAGATGAAATAATTCAAGTGAGGTTCATCTTCCTTTGTGGTTCTCGCATGCTAAAATCTAGGATAGCAGGAATTCCAAAATCAGATCATCCACGGAAATATTTGTAGGCAGAAGTATTAGATTGATGATTTACCAATGGATGAAAAATAGTCTTTTTGAAATGCTATGTGGAAAATTAAACATAATGAGATGACATTAATTACAGAAGAAGGCCTCAGCTTTGGGCAACATTTATCAGAAATTGATTAATCAGTGGTGCCGAGCTATTCTTTCTACCCAAATTCAAACAAAAAAATTGATTGGACACTTTTTCATAAGTCATTACTTCTTACGTTTTGAACAAAATTTTATACAAAAGGCAAAAGTTCCAAAAGGAAATTCGTCAACGTGGACATCGGGTGCGCTTCTCCAGCCTCGTAGTGTTCTTGCTCAAGCAAAATGAGGCCAGTGAATAGCGGGAGAGGCCGAAAATGCGAATCACGCCAGGCGCCAGTTTACGATGCAACCCCTCCCTTAGGCAAAATCAGGATCTTGATGTAGAGTGGCGAGAAACCAATTATCACCACATAAGCCCTATTGCCATACAATTAAAGAGAGTCACCCAATATCCAATGGCCTCCTGTCACTCAGTGGCCTCCACAGCAAGTGGTCACTATGGCACCGATTAGTATTCCTTTTGAAAAATGAGAACCTGGCGGAAGGGCATTTGCAGGGAGCCGCGGAGGTGAGTAGCCATCTTTTCTCACAGGCGCTGGTCCTGCTGGCCCGGTGAATCGGCAGGGGTTGGGGAACCCTCGGCTGGGTTGGGGATGGAGGGGTGGGCCACCACGGGAAGGGAGGGGAGGGGGGAGGCACTCGAGGGGGAAAACTGCACATGGCACCACTATGCTAACCCCTGGATCATGTGTACACATTCAGGGGCAAACCTAGCCCCTGCCCTTCTGCCCATCGACCACCCATACCCCCCCCCCCCCCCCCCCCCCCCCACCGACTGCCGAGGCCTCTGGCCTGAGGCTGAAAGCTATTGCTAATAGAGAATTGGCAATCGTGGTTAAGCACTTAGGCACGTGCCATTTGGTCATGTCCCCTTTGGGTGAGATTCTCATTTTGATGTCCTGCTGGACTTGGATATATCCCGGGAGGGAAGCCTGCGGTAGGCCTCTCCTGGGATCTACCGGCTGCATTGCGTTCTCACTCAATCGCATGTTCGGACTCAATGTTATAAAGAAACAGCCTTTCTTTTGTTCCCGAAGAAAGCTAATCATTTGAACTAAACGTTTTACAGCTTTGTTGAAAGACAGGAAGGCTTATAAAACTATTTTCTGAAATAGAAACATGGACAGCCAAACTAGCCAACAATCTAACGTCATGTCAGTTGACATCAATGGCAAATATTTGACAGGTCTGACAAATAGCTGTACAATTTAAACTACAAAAAATGTTACACAAAGAAATTGTTTCAGCAGAAGTTTTAATGCGAGACTGCCACACTAGCCCAATAGAAGCATCCTTGATCTTTGCAGCCAAACACCAGGGGCTGGATTCTCTGCACCCTGACGCCGACATCGCGTCTGGCGCCAGGGCGGAGAATCCAGTTTCGCGCATGGAATCGGGATCGTGCCGGTTCCTCAATTCTCCGGCCCCGAAAAGGGGCGTACCCGGGAAGTACGCCATGCCGCATATCCCCCACCTGCGGCCATTGCTTCAGGCCACCCCGCTATTCTCTGCCCCCAACCGGCCGAAGTACCAACGGCGTATTTCTAACATAGTCCCAGCCATTTGGGAAACTCGTGAGGCGGCTGCAGACTCAGTCCGCGGCCGCAATGGTCGGGGGCAGACCAATCGGAGAGTGGGGGGGCCTCATACGGTACTGTGCCTTTATTGTGCGGGCGGTCCTGTTCCACAGTTTCAGTCTGCCATGGAGCACGACGCAGCCGCTGCGCGGCCTCTGACCCGGAAGTGTGTGGGACCGTATCTGCAGCTGAAATTGCGAGCTTCACGATGGGTCCCTGCTAGCCCCCTGGAGGGCTGTGAATATGTGGCCTTTTTACTCCAGTTTCTCTATTTTCCCAACACTGTAGAGTCATAGTCGCTGAAACTGAGAATCCAGCCAAAGACATTTTTTTTAAAAATAATTTTTATTGAAAATTTTTTTTACATGAAAATATTTACCCCAACTAACTATAGAATATTACAAAATATTCCCTCTTAACAAATATCCCCCCCCCGCCCGAACTCGCGCGCGCGTTGTCCCTCCCCCCCTCCCCCCTCCCCAAAAACAAACAAAGCAACAATCAACATCAAACATGAACTGTGAACAAATTTGCCCGCATTACAACCGTAAATAACCCACCACAACCCGTTGTTGCCACCCCCCCCCCCCCTCCCCCCCCCCCTCCCCCCCCCCCCTCCCCCCCCCCCCCCCGGGTTGCTGCTGCTGCGACCTCTGTACCCTATCTTTGAGCCAAAAAGTCGAGGAAAGGCTGCCACCGCCTGAAGAACCCTTGTACCGACCCTCTCAGGGCGAATTTGACCCTTTCCAACTGAATAAAGCTTGCCATGTCATTAATCTAAGTTTCCACGCTTGGAGGCCTCGCGTCCTTCCACTGTATTAGTATCCTTCTTCGCGCAACTAGGGACGCAAAGGCCAGTACTCCGGCCTCTCTCGCCTCCTGTACCCCCGGCTCCACCCCAACCCCAAAGATAGCTAGTCCCCATCCTGGTTTGACCCTGGATCCCACCACCCTCGACACCGTCCTTGCCACCCCCTTCCAGAACTCCTCCAGTGCCGGACATGCCCAAAACATATGGACATGGTTCGCTGGACTTCCCGAACACCTGACACATCTGTCCTCACCCCCAAAGAACCGACTCATCCTTGTCCCCGTCATATGGGCTCTATGTAGCACCTTAAATTGAATGAGGCTAAGCCTCGCACACGAGGAGGAAGAATTAACCCTCTCCAGGGCATCAGCCCATGTCCTATCCTCTATCTGCTCTCCCAGCTCCCCCTCCCACTTGGCTTTCAGCTCCTCTACTGATGCCTCCTCCGCCTCCTGCATTACTTTGTATATGTCCGATATCCTCCCCCCTCCGACCCAGACCCCCGAGAGCACCCTATCGCTCGCCCCCCTACTGGGGAGCAAGGGAAACCCTTCCACCTGGCGTCTAGCAAATGCCTTCACCTGCAAATGTCTAAACATGTTTCCCGGGGGGAGCCCGAATTTCTCCTCCAGCTCTCTCAGGCTCGCAAACCTCCCATCTACAAACAGATCCTTCAGCTGCCTGATGCCCACCCTGTGCCAGCTCTGGAATCCCCCGTCCATGTTCCCCGGGATGAATCTATGGTTCCCTCTTAACGGTGCCTCCATCAGACCTCCCACTTCCCCCCTGTGTCGCCTCCACTGCCCCCAGATCTTGAGGGTGGCCGCCACCACCGGGCTCGTGGTGTACCTCGTGGGAGGGAGCGGCCATGGCGCCGTTACTAGGGCCCCCAGGCTTATGTTGCCACAGGACGCCCTCTCCATTCGTTTCCAAGCTGCCCCCTCCCCTTCCATCATCCACTTGCGCACCATCGATACATTAGCCGCCCAGTAATACCCCGAAAGGTTGGGTAATGCCAGCCCTCCACTCTCCCTACTCCGCTCCAAGAAGACCCTCCTCACCCTTGGGGTGCCGTGCGCCCACACGTAGCTCATGATGCTGCTCGTCACCTTTTTGAAGAAGGCCCTAGGGAGGAAGATGGGCAAGCACTGAAATAAAAACAAAAACCTCGGGAGGACCGTCATTTTAACGGACTGCACTCTGCCCGCCAGCGACAGCGGCACCATGTCCCACCTTTTAAATTCCTCCTCCATCTGTTCCACCAGCCTGGAGAAGTTCAACTTGTGGAGAGTCCCCCAGTGCCTTGCCACCTGCACCCCTAAATATCTAAAACTCTTTCCTGCTCTCTTCAACGGGAGTCTCCCGATTCCCTCTTCCTGGTCCCCTGGGTGTATCACAAATACCTCACTCTTACCCAAGTTTAGCTTGTACCCCGAAAAGTCCCCGAATTCTGCTAGCAGTTCCATCACCTCCGGCATTCCCCCTTCTGGGTCTGCCACGTATAGCAGCAGGTCGTCCGCGTATAGCGATACCCGGTGCTCCTCCCCGCCCCTTGTCAGCCCTCTCCACCCCCCTGAGCCCCTCAGTGCCATCGCCAATGGTTCAATTGCCAGTGCGAAGAGCAGGGGGGACAAGGGGCACCCCTGTCTGGTCCCCCGGTGGAGCCCAAAATACTCCGATCTCCTACCATTCGTCACTACACTTGCCGTCGGGGCCGAATAGAGCAGCTTCACCCATTTAATAAATCCCTCCCCAAATCCAAACCGTTCCAGCGTCTCCCACAGGTACTTCCACTCCACCCTATCAAATGCTTTCTCCGCGTCCAATGCCACCACTATCTCCGCCTCCCCCTCCACTGCCGGCATCATGATGACGTTTAGCAGTCTCCGCACGTTCGTATTAAGCTGCCGCCCTTTCACAAAACCCGTCTGGTCCTCGTGTATCACCCCTGGCACACAATCCTCTATCCTGGTAGCCAGGATCTTTGCCAGCAGCTTGGCGTCCACATTCAGGAGCGAGATAGGCCTATATGACCCACACTGCACGGGGTCCTTGTCCCGCTTCAAGATCAGAGAGATCAGTGCCTGCGACATTGTCGGGGGCAGAGCCCCCCCCTCCCATGCCTCGTTGAAGGCTCGCACCAGCACAGGGCCCACCAAATCCGCATATTTTTTGTAAAATTCCACCGGGAACCCGTCTGGCCCCGGCGCCTTCCCCGACTGCATATGCCCAATCCCCTTGACTAGCTCCTCTAACCCTATCTGCGCCCCCAGCCCCTCTACCAGCTCCTCTTGGACCTTGGGGAACCTCAGTTTGTTCAAGAAGCCCTCCATCCCCCCTCCCCTCGTCGGCGGCTCTGACCGATACAGCTCCTTATAGAAGTCTCTGAAAACCCCATTTACTTCTGGCCCCTTCTGCACTACGTTCCCACCCCTCTCCCTCACTCCCCCAATTTCTCTAGCCGCATCCCGCTTGCGGAGCTGATGCGCCAACATCCTACTCGCCTTCTCCCCATACTCATAAATCGCGCCCTGCGCCCTTCTCCACTGTGTCTCCGCCTTTCTGGTGGTCAACAGGTCAAACTTAGCCTGCAAACTGCGCCGTTCCCCCAACAGCCCCTCCTCTGGTGCCTCCGCATATTTCCTATCCACGTCCAGAAGCTCCCCCACCAGCCTCTCCCTCTCCTGTCTCTCCCTCCTTTCCCTATGTGCCCGTATGGAGATCAGCTCCCCCCGGATCACCGCCTTCAGGGCCTCCCATACCATCCCCACCTGCACCTCCCCCGTGTCATTAATGTCCAGATATCTTTCAATGCTCTTCCGGACCCTCTTACACACCTCCTCATCCGCCAGCAACCCCACATCCAGGCGCCACAGCGGACGCTGGTCTCGCGCCTCCCCCATTTCCAAATCTACCCAGTGTGGCGCGTGGTCTGAGACCGCTATGGCCGAGTACTCCACTTCCCGTACTTTCGGGATCAGTCCCCTGCTCAATACAAAAAAGTCAATTCTAGAATAGACTCTGTGGACATGGGAGAAAAAGGAATACTCCCTCGCCCTCGGCCTCCCAAACCTCCAGGGGTCCACCCCTCCCATCTGCTCCATAAACCCCTTTAACACTTCTGCCGCTGCCGGCCTCCTACTTGTCCTTGAACTCGATCTGTCCAGCACGGGGTCCAGCACTGTGTTGAAGTCCCCCCCCATGATCAGGCCCCCTGCCTCCAGGTCCGGAATGAGGCCCAGTAGGCGCCTCATGAAGCCAGCGTCGTCCCAATTTGGGGCATACACGTTAACCATCACCACTTTCTCCCCCTGCAGCCTACCCTTCACCATGACATATCTACCCTCTTTATCCGCCACCACCTCCGCCGCCACGAACGACACCCTCTTCCCTACCAGGATCGCCACCCCCCGGTTCTTTACGTCCAGTCCTGAGTGGAACACCTGTCCCACCCACCCCCTTCTCAGGCGGACCTGGTCCGCCACCTTCAAATGGGTCTCCTGTAGCATTGCTACATCCGCCTTCAGTCCCTTCAAATGCGAGATTACTCTCGTTCTCTTGACCGGCCCATTCAGCCCCCTCACATTCCAAGTGATCAGCCGGGTCGAAGGGCAGCCCGCCCCTTTCCCCTGCCGACTAGCCATATCCTGTCACCTGCTCGCCCCGAGTCAGCCCTCCCTTTCTGACCCGCTCCCCATGGCGATGGCCCCCCCCCCCCCCCCCCCCCCCCCCCCCTCCGGTCCTCAACTTCTCCTCCCTGGCCTTTTCAGCAGCAACCCGGTAGCCCCCCCCTTCCCCCCCCCCCCCCACCCCCCTCCCCCCCCAGGCTAGGACCCTTCCTAGCCGCGATGCACCCTCCATAGTACTTCCGTAAGTCAGCTGGTTTACGCTGACCCGGCTGCCCCTGCCACACTCCGACTCCTCCCGGCATGGGGGGACGTCCCCCCCCCTTACCACCCCTCCTTGACCCCGCTCCAGCGCGGGAAAGGGAGCCATTGCTGACCACGCCCCTTACTCCCACCCCCCTCCCTCCTCTGCCCCGTGCGCGGGAAACCAGAGGAAAGCCCGCGCTTTCGCCCTGCCCCTCCCCGCCCCTCCATCTTCAGTTCCACCCCCGTCCCCGATCTCACACCGATAAATACAAAACAACCAAAAACCCCACAAGAAACACATACCCCCGGCACTCCCCCCCCACCCCGCCCCCCCAACATAACATTATAAATAACAGAAAAAAGAGAGAAAAAACTGGTAGAGAGAAAAAAAAAGGGTCCAAAAATACGGCCAAGTGAAAATCCAACCAAAAGAAAGCCACGTGTCCAGCTTAAAGTACCAGAGCGGCAACGACCGCCAAGTATCCCCTGGTTCTAGTTCGAGTCCAGCTTTTCTTCCTGGACAAAGGCCCACGCCTCCTCCGGGGACTCGAAATAGTGGTGCTGGTCCTTATAGGTCACCCACAAGCGCGCTGGCTGCAGCATCCGGAATCTGATTCTCTTGGCATGCAGCACCGCCTTCGTCCGGTTGAACCGGGCCCGCCGCTTTGCCACCTCCGCACTCCAGTCCTGAAAGATCCTCACCGTCGAGTTCTCCCATTTGCTGCTCCTCTCTCTCTTGGCCCACCTCAGCACCCTCTCCCGGTCACTGAATCGCTGGAACCGAACCAGCACCGCCCTCGGGGGTTCGTTTGCTCTTGGCTTCCTGGCCATTACTCTGTAGGCCTCCTCCAGTTCCAGGGGCGAAGGGACGGCCCCTGCCCCCATCAGTGAGCCCAGCATTTCTGCCACATACCTCGGGAGGTCCGACCCCTCCAGCCCTTCTGCCAGGCCCAGGATCCTCAGGTTTTTCCGCCTCATGCGGGTATCCATCTCCTCCAGTCGGTTTTGCCATCTCAGGTGGAGTGCCTCGTGCACCTCCACCTTTCCCACGAGGACCGTGGCCTCCTCCTCCCTCACAGCCATCTCCTGCTGCAGCTCCCGAATTGACGCCTCTTGGGTCGCCTGTGCCCCCATCAGCCTGGTGGTCGTCGCGTTCATCGACTCCAGCAGCTCCACTTTCAGCTCCGTGAAGAAGCGCAGGAGAACGGCCTGCTGCTCCTCCGCCCATTTCCTCCAGTCCTCGGGTGCGCCGCCGGCCGCCATTTTGGATTTCTTCCCCCGCTTTTTTCGGGGAGCTGCTGCCGCTTTTTTTCCTGCCCCACTGCGGGTAACGACCATAAATTTTTCAGGGTTCTCCTCTGGGAACCTTCCCCCACCGGGAATTGCCGTTCCAGCGCCGTTAGGGGCCCTCCAATCGGCCCGAAAACACCTTCCTCACAGGAGCAGCCAAACGTGCGACTTAGCTGGTCATAGCCGCAACCGGAAGTCACCAAATGCCAAAGACATTTTAATATGCAGTTTGTTAAAAAGATAAATGTTTTTTATAAAGTCGGTTGAAGCTAATAACAAATGTATTAATTAAAATGGGAGTTTCCAGAAAAAAACTACATGGTAACATTTGTGATTTTATACTGCCGGGGGAGTCAATTTACTTTACAACTCAGTGTTTTATTAGACAATGCTTGTGATTCTGCATGTTTGGTTCAGTTTATTAAACTTTAACATAGAAATACTGTGACATTTAGCTATTTCTCCACATAAAGAACAGGTTAAAGCAAACTCTTAATTTTCCAGATTAAAGGAAGTGACATGCACAGTGGGAGTATTAATCACGCACCAGATGGCCAATTAACAGCTGGCTGGTGGGAAACCTGGTGATAGAGAGGCCCAGGGCAGTCTTAGGGGCAGCGACAAGCGAAGGAGAGATGTTGGCGGGAGGTTTAAAGCAGTGATATTCTGCTCAAGCCCAAGATCTTGCAGAGAGTCAATCACAACTTTCATCCATCAGGAACAGCAGAGCAACAATCACTGTTGGCTCTGCGGTTTAATGATTACTCCCTGTTTAAACTCCTCTAGACTGCCAGTGAATCGTGGGAGGTTTTCCTCCCGGGATAGCAAGAGGAGACCTCCCCATTTGGCAAACAAACCCTGGGTTAGGTGGCAGAGGTAGTCAGTAGCCATGGAGTTATGTGTGAGACCTGGCTGCAATGCAGGAATGAGGTGAATGATCTACAATTTGCAAAGTGAGGAAGTTAACTATCAATGTGCTCGCACAGCTATGGGAGGATATGCATGTGTTGACGGAAACTGGATGTATAGTCTCCGCATGCCCACAATGCAAATTAAGGAGTCTTGGGATCCTACAAGGTTCTCAAGGGCTGGGGTGGGATGACTGTGAAATTTACCTAAAAGAGGAGCAATACAGAGGGACCAGAGATGATGGCCACCTCCATGAAGGGTTAATTATCCAGATATGGAGCTCATCCTTCTCCCATAAAGGTTGAGGGCTGTTAAAGGAGTGCCAAACTTGGCAGTGATGACAAAGACTGAAGAAGACATTTGATCAATCAACAGGGGGACAAATCGGTGAATGGAGGAGAGGCTGGTGTTCGTGCTGGGGGTGGTGAATTGCATATAGATCCTGCCTCGGCAATGGGTGAAGTTCACCACATCTGTGCCATGTATCATAATTTGCAAGTCTCTGTCTGAGAAACATCTACATTTACTCAATGTTCTTCTTCGTTGCTGAGTTGCACTCATCAATCTTATTCCTTCAGCAGGTCTCTCGATGCCCTGAGTGAACATTGACCGTGAGGAAGAGGATTCAAATACAATTCTGATTCAGAGTTTCTCCAATTATAATTTGGTTTCATTTTAATTTTTTATTTGCTCTTCACCTCTTCCATCTCAATATCTGTGTTTTGATCTGTTGGGAACCAGACTTTTTCTGCTAACCCAAACAGGTTTCTGTAGCAGCAAAGCTTTATTTGAAGCAAACTTCCTAACCATCATTTAGTCAACATTTATTCATCTGCATTTATCCAGTTCCAATTTATGAAATGAAGGAACAATTAAACTAACTCGCACAACTATTCTTTCATGGCCCTTCTGTGGTATTTTAAATTACAAAAACATCTCAAATGTATTTACATGATTCATTTCTAAGATGGATTCATGTTCAAAAACAAATCCACAAAGGTTATTCAATGTACAAATTTTTGTTAAGCTTTTCATGACTGAATTATGTAATTAGATCCTCAGTTCTGTTTGCCAACCTACAATTCTTTGCTGTACATTTTTATTTTCATTCCCAGTGATTGAGAGAAAAATAAAACAGGTTGTCAACTTGCCATCATCCAGTTTCAACAATTTCACAAGGTTAGCATTGACCGTTTCCCAGTTTACTTTATGAGGAGCATAACCTTTCTGTCGAGAGCAAAATGTAAAGTATTAGGCTGGGTTAACTGATCAATCTGCCGCTTGGAATTTACCAACCCTGCCATGGTCAACGGGATCTCCCGGTAATTGACCCCCTCATCGCTGGGAAAGCCGTGCTCTGGCGCGGGGCCTGAATATACGGCCGGCATACACAGCCGGTAGATCGTGGCCATTATTTATTACAAAACAGAAAAATATGTAAGTTTACAAAATCACTTTACAAAGAAAGGCTCAAGCCCTGTTTGAACTCAGGATGCGCGATGAGTGCGATGTCAGTGAGGTAAGTGTCAAATGTGAGCCTCTGGCCAATTAAACTGGAAATTTGTGTTACCGCGAGAGTTAAATTTCTACCCTTTTGTGTTTCTAAATACATTTGGGTTCCCTTATATGTTAGCCACTAACCTATTCTTATAGTTTCTGTTTGACACTTTTATTTCCTTTTCATAGTTCTCCTCTGTATGTTCTGTATGCATCTTGGTTCTCTGTTGTATTATGAACTGGAAATTTGCCACAAGCCTCTTTTGCCTGCTTCATTTTAATCACACCCCATAGAGAAAGAAAAATTCCAAGGGAAGGGCCTATCATCTGTGGTTAACTAAAAAAAATTAAAGGCAGCATATATTTGCACAAATACGAGTGACAGGTCAGGAGATTGGAAAGAATATAATAATAATAATAATCGCTTATTGTCACAAGTAGGCTTCAGTGAAGTTACTGTGAAAAGCCCCTAGTCACCACATTCTGGCGCCTGTTCAGTGACGCTGGAACCCGTGTTGCTGCCTTGTTCTGCATTATAAGCCAGCTGTTTAGCCCATTGTGCTAAACCAGCACCTATATCAAAGGATGGCCAAAACTTGATAAAGAGCGATAAACTAGAGTATGAGACAAAGCTAGGTAGTATTATCGAGATGGATAGTAAGAGTGTCTGTAGATATTTAAACAAGAAAAGAGTTAACAAAGCCAGCGTTGATCCTATTGAAAATGTGTCTGGAATTGATAATGGAAAACAGGGTTGTGACAGATGAATTAAACAAGTATTTTCCATCAATCTTGGCCATAGAGGACACATGTTATCATTCCAGAAGTAGCTGCAAATCAGGAAGTGGAAGAAAGGGAGGAACTCAGGAAAATTATAATCACCAGGAAAGTGGTATTGAGCAAATTGTAGAGGCTGACAAATCCCTGAGTCCAGCTGGACTTCACCCTAACATCTTGAAAGAAATAGCCAATGAGATAGTTGATGCACTGGTTTAGTTTTTCAAAATTCCCGAGATTTGGGGAGGGTTCTATTATTTTGGAAGATAGAGGGCTGGATTCTCCGCAACCCCACACCAAAATTACGTTTGACGCGGGGATGGAGAATCAAATTTCACGACAAAATCGGGCTTGGCGCCAGTCTGGTGATTCTCCGGGCCCCGAATATCCACGCATTCGCAAATTACTCCATGCGGCTGGGGGGCCATTGCCAGAGGCCCGGCCAATGATCCTCCGCTCCCAACTGGCCGAGTTCCCGACGGCATGGAACTAACATGCTGGTCGGGACTCTCGCGTGGCGGCTGCGGACTCAGTCCGCCGCCGCCCTGGTGGGGGGCAGGGGGATCGGGCACCGGGGGGGGGTCCTTATGGGCGGCCGGGGGAAAGATCGGGCTGGATGGATTCTCGGGCGCACGGTCGATTGGCAGGGAGGGGGCCCTACATCTTCTAGATGCCTCCGTGGTCCAAGTCCGTCATGGTGCTCGGCGCATGCACGGACTCATAACCGGAAGTGCGAGGGCCCAGATCCGCAGCCAAAGCTGCGTGAAGGACTCCAGGTCCCTGCTAGCCCCCTGAAGGTAAGTGCTTGTATTTTTTTCAGGAAACTTGGGAGTGCAACGCCTGAGTTTTTATGCTGACGTGGGGACCCATTTTGAGAGAATCCAGCCCAGCGAATTTAACTCCTTTATTCAGAAAGGAAAAGACAAAAAGCAGGAAACCACAGATGAGTTAGCCTAACACCTGTCACAGAGAAAATATTAGAAACTATTTTAAAGATATTATAGCAGGACAATTTGAAAAAAGGCAGCAATACAGAGTCAACATGATTTGGTGAAAGGGAAATCGTGTTTAACTAATTTTTTGGAGTTTTTTGAAATGCTGTCAATAAAGGGAAACCAGTGGATGTTCTGTACTTAGATTTCCAGGAGGCATTTGATAAGGTGCCACATCAAAAGTTATTGTGGAAAATAAAAGCTCACGATGTTGGTGGTAACATATTGGCATGAATTGAAGATTGGCTAGCTAATCGGGAACAGAGAGTAGGCATAAATGTAATTTTGCTGGTTGGCAGGATATTACGAGTGGTGCGCCATTGGGATCAGTTCTGGGGTCACAACTTTCTGAAATATATATCAATGTCTTGGATGAAGGAACTGAAGATATGGTTGCTAAATTTGATGATGATGCAAAGATGGGTAGGAAATTAAATTGTGAAGAGGATGTGAGGCGGCTACAAAGAGACATAGATAGGTTAAGTGAGTGGTTAAAATCTGACAAATGGAATTTATCAAATGCACAAACATGTAATTGTCCATTTTGGCAGGGAGGATAAAAAAGCTTGTTATCTAAATGGTGAGAAATTGCAGAGCTCTGAGGTGCAGAGGGATCTGGGTGTCCTAGGCCATGAATCACAAAAGGCTGGTATACAGGGAACAGCAAATAATTAGGTAAGCTAATAAAATGTCACTGTTTTTTGTGAGGGAACTAATTACAAAAGTAGGGAAGTTATGCTTCAGGTGTACAGGACATTGGTGAGAGTATAACTGGAGAATTGTGCACAGTACTGGCCTCCTTATCTAAGGAAACATGTAAATGCGTTAGAAACAGCTCAGAGGTTTACTTAACTACTTCCAGGAATGAGTGGGTTGTCTGATGAGGAGAGGTTAGGTTTGGAGAGGATAGGTTTGAATCCTATTATATATCAGGGAATATATTCCTGCTGCTCTTGCATCACGTGATGTGTAGTGACGACAGCAGAGTGTTTGTGTGGGCTTTGCCCAGATCATCATCTTTGATTGTATGAGCAACATCTTTCATAAATCTCCCCATTATGTTTTACAAGAATACAGGGCGCGATTCTCCGATGCCGCGTGGCATCGGGAAAGCCGTCGTGAACTCGGCCAAGTTTCACGACGGCGTCGGAGGCCGCTCCTCGCCCCCTATTCTCCCCCCTGGGGGGCTAGGGGCGCGATTCTCCACTCCCCACGCCGGGTGGGAGTATTGCGGGAGGGCCGCTCTGGCACCCCGCGCAATTCTCCCACCCCCACTTGGAGAATCGCTGCTCGCCGTTTTTCCCAGTGACCGGCGATTCTCTGGCCCGGATGGGCTGAGCTGCCTGATGACCCCGACGGGTTCACGCCGGCGGCAACCACACCTGGTCACTGCCAGCGTGAACAGCGCGCGACAGGTAAGTGTGGGGCCTGTGGAGAGCGGAGAGGGGATCGAGCACCACGGCCGTGCTCGGGAGGCGACTGGCCTGCGATCGGTGCCCACCGATCGTCGGGCCGGAGTCTCTAAGAGGCGCACTCTTTCCCCTCTGCCGCCCCGCAAGATCAAGCCGCCATGTCTTGCGGGGCAGCGGAGGGGAAGACGGCAACCGCGCATGTGCGGGTTGGATCCGGCCAACCTGCGCATGCGCGGCTGACGTCACTTAGGCGCCGCCGCCGCGTCTTTCTCGGATGTGTAGCAAATCTGGGCAAAGTCCACGCAAACACTCTGCTGTCGTCACTACACTCCGGGTTTCACGACGGCGTCGGCTGTTGCGGAGAATTCCGCCCTCGGAGCGGCGTTTCGAGAAACTCGGCCGCCGGGCCTTGACATTTACATCAAAGCGGCGCGCCAAGAATGACGTGACGGCGGCGCCTAATTGACGTCAGCTGTGCATGCGCAGGTTGGCCGGCTCCAACCCTCGCATGCACGGTTGCCGTCCTCCCCTCCACTGCCCCGCAAGACGTGGCGGCTTGATCTTGTGGGGTGGCGGAGGGGAAAGAGTGCGTCTCTTGGAGATGCCGGCCCGACGATCGGTGGGCAGCGATTGCGGGCCAATCCCCTCCCGAGCACGGCCGTGGAGCTCGATCCCCTCTCTGCCCCCCACAGGCCCCAAACTTACCTTTCGTGCTATGTTCACGCCAGCAGTGACTAGGTGTGGTTGCCGCCGGCGTGATCAAAGAACAAAGAACAAAGAAAATGACAGCATAGGAACAGGCCCTTCGGCCCTCCCAGCCTGCGCCGATCAGGTCGGGAAAGTCAGGCCGCTCGGCCCATCCTGGCCGGAGAATCGTCGGTTGCCGTGAAAAACGGCGAGCGGCGATTCCGCGACACGCCATTTTGGGAGGGTGGGAGAATCACGGGGGGTGCCAGGGCGGCGTGTCGTGATTCGCCCAGCCCTCCCGCGATTCTCCCACCCGGCGTGGGGAGCGGAGAATCGCGCGCACAGAGTGTGGGCACTTCCACACTTTTTCTCTTTGTGGAAACAAAGAAATATGTAGCATAGTCACTGGAGTTTAGAAGAGTAAGAGGCGACTTGATCAAAACCTTTAAGATCCTGAGGGGTATTGACAGGGTGGATGGGGAGCAAATGTTTCCTTTTGTGGGAGAATCTGGAACTAGGGTTCACTGCTTAAAAATAAGGGGCAGCTCATTTAAGATTGAGATGAGGAGAATTATTTTCTCTCAGAGGGTGGTGAGTCTCTGGAGCTCTCTTCCTCAGAAGGTAGTGGAAGCAGAATCTTTGAATGTTTTTAAGGCAGAGCTAGATATATTCTTGATTAACAAGGGGGTGAAAGGCTATCGGGGTCAACATGAATGTGGGATTGAGGTTAATTTATATGTTTCTACATACTAACTCTTTTTCCATCTGCGGACCCAAGCACTGGACGCACTTCCTTTCTCCCTCATTGGAATATGAATAATCTGAATGTAAAACAACTCTTCTTTGAAGACCTCCAATTGTTCAATTACTGTTTTGTCTGATCATCTTTGATTCCAATACAGCTGGGCCTGGTTCATATTTGACTCACTGAAATTATTCCTCTTCCAATTAATATTTTCATGTTTGAATGTTCCTTGCCTTGTTTCATAACTGCTCGAGACCTGATGATATAATGGTCACTGATCCCTCTCTGGAACCTATCCCACGTGCCCATTTCATTCCTCAGCAACTGATCCCTTGCTTGCTCGTCCAGAAACATACAGATCCGAAAAGGTATTTTGTACACATCTCAGGAGTTCCTCTCCTTTTCCCTTTCATTGGAATTCAGGAGGGTAGGGAGATCAGAAGTTTTCTTTAATAGGGATTGAGAGAAGCACGCTTCCTTCCACTAGTTCGACAGCTCCACAGGCTGGTGGGTTGCTTCTTTCTTTGGTTGAGAGCATTCCATTGGACAGATTTCCCTAAGTGCCACCCGCGGCGGCACTCGGTATCCCTGGGTAAAGCAATGTTAAAGCGGAGACCTCGAGCATCCACTAGATCTAATATTTGCCCATGCAGAAGGCCTGACACATGCTTTGTGGCTGGGTGACGGACTCTTCCATTCCCTCACTCAATACAGACACAACCGCAGAGGTACAGACGTGTTCCCTTTCCTGCCGTTTTGAGGTCTTAGTAGGCCAGCATCGTGTCTGAATAATGGGAATATTGTAGCGAAATAGTTCGGCCTATATTTAGACATGATAACAAATGAATGAATAAAACAGCACAGAAACATATATAATCAAGATAACATTGACAGCAATTATGCAATGTAAAATTAAAAATAACATTGTTTTCAAGACATTTTACAAGGCATTATGCATGACGTTGTCAGTTTTTAAAGATAAATATTGCATTCCATACAACTTATGCATGCGCCCCTTTAGGTGCCCTTAATTAGCATTGGTTGTCTTGTCTGTGCGCCAAAAGCAAGATCTAAAAAGCAATGTTTTTCACTAACTGAGAGCAGCCAGGCAGATAGTGTTAGAATTGTCCAATATGGAGAGTAATTTATTTACTATTTACAGTTAGATTTCATGTTAATTCCAGGATTTTCTCCCCTATTTTGGGATCAAATTTTGTCTATTTTCCTCTGGGAATCATAAATGAAAGGTAATAAGGCATTAGTCATCAGAATTCACAATTTATAATCGACTGGCACCTTGATTTACTGCTGGCAGCAAATTAAGTTATCCAGTTGAATGTTGCATGTGATTATGCAAATTAATTCATTGAATAGCAAGATATGAGCCATTTGACCTATACTGGTGTGTTACTCATTTGGTGCTTTCATCTGTTTGTTTAATGTTATTCCTCCAGTTTATACAAAGAAATGTGCCCAGCAGCAGAACATAGTTAATTGGTTGCAAGGGTCTGGACACTCCATCTCATTGGCAGGTTAGCAACAGCAAGTGGAGGATGGTTATGGTTGATGTAGGCCAATCATCTCAGCCCCAGGACATCATTGGAAGATTTCTGCATGGCATCAGCACTCTACTGCTAACTTTAGAGAGTGTGGTGAATTCCCTGATGCTGCAGCTGGACCATAAGAACATAAAGAGCTGGATTCTCTGTCGGCAGATCCTCCGTTTGGCCGGCAGCACATTTATGCCCACGTATTTCCCGACAGTGTGGAGATGCCCACAATGGGAAACCTCACTGGCCGGCTGCCAGGGCAGAGTATCCAGCTGCCACCGGGGGCGCGTCGCACCAGAAAACCGGTGCGGTGGGATGGAGAATCCTGCCCAAGAAAGCAAAGTATCATTGAATAGTTGCAGCACAGGAGGATAGGAGCAGGAGTAGGCCATTCAGCCCAGTGAGCCGAATATGCTATTCAGTAAGAACATGGCTGATCGGATTATGGCCTTAACTCCCTGTCTGTCCCCACTCCCCAGAACCCTTGAGTTCCTTGCCAGGCAAAAATCTGACTAACTTTAGCCTTAATATATATATGATGACTCAGCCTCCACTGCTCACCACAGAAGTGAATTCCAAACAATAACAACTTTCTGAGAGGAGAAATTCCTTCTCATCTTTGTCTTAAATGAGAGAGCTCTTATTTTGAAATAGTGCCAACTTGTTCTGGATTCTTTCACGAGGGGTAACATTCTCTCCACATCCTGGCAAATTTCATCAGAATCTTGTATGCTTCAGTAAGATCATGGGCGCTATCTACCCGAATGGGGACCCGTAGTGCGAGATCAGCCGGGTTTTGTACCAGCACACGGAGAGATGGGGAACACTCTGCTATCTAATGCCAATTGAGGTAGATTGGGGACTCAGTGAGGAACTCCCCAATGAGGCTGCACTTCACACCATTTTTCAATGGCATCCCAATCTCTTGAGCCTGTGTTGCAACCCCATAACCCCTCCCAGGCCCCAACTCACTATAAGGGGGTACCCGGGTATCCCCGCATCCCCCACACTTGCGCAGGGCATCCTAACCCCCCCCCCCCCCCCCCCCCATTAACCTTATTTTTTAGGACACTAAGGGCAATTTAGCATAGCCAATCCACCTAACCCACACATCTTTGGACTGTGGGAGGAAACCGGAGCACCCGAATGAAACCCACGCACACACGGGGAGGACGTGCAGACTCCGCACAGACAGTGACCCAAGCCGGAATCGAACCTGGGACCCTGGAGCTGTGAAGCATTTATGCTAACCACCATGCTACCGTGCTGCCCCAAAATTGGGTGGAATTCACATCTCTAGCACGGCATTCTGCTGTCTCTCCCCATTTAAACAATACTCTGCTTTTCTGTCCTTCCTGACAAAGTAGACAACCTCAACTTTTCCTACATTATACTCCATCTGCCAAATTTCCGCCCATGCATTTAACCTATTGATATTTGCCTTTGCAGACGCAACTCTAATCTAATTTTTCTTCACACTTCAGTTGTGTTTGTTGGAAGCCAATCATCTAGGACCCAGGATATGATTGTGTGATTCTGCATTTTTTCAGATGTTTGTGAAGGAGTACAAATAATAGAGACCGTGGGCTGGATTCTTCGCCGGTGGGATGCTCCATTTTGCCGGCAATCCGGCAGTTTCCCGACGCCATGGGGCTGCCTCACAATGGGAAACTCCATTGAACAGCCAGAGTAACGGAGCATCTCATCGCCCGGGTGAAACAGAAATGTGGCACGCCGGGGCAAAGAATCCAGCCCCCTATTTACTAAAGATCCTCAGTCGGGCAATTGTCATGAGAATGTCACTTTAAGAAATGTTTGTCTGCTCAGGTTACTGCAGTGATGTCAGAGTGTGGGTGGAGCTGAGCTCTGGCTCTACCTTTTAGTTTCGCTTTGAGAGAAGATTGGGTGTATCTGGATTTTTTGGTTTTGTTTCAGTGTTGGAGTTGAACATAGATAGAACATAGAACATAGAACGATACAGCGCAGTACAGGCCCTTCGGCCCTCGATGTTGCACCGACATGGAAAAAATCTAAAGGCCATCTAACCTACACTATGCCCTTATCATCCATATGCTTATCCAATAAATTTTTTAATGCCCTCAATGTTGGCGTGTTCACTACTGTTGCAGGTAGGGCATTCCACGGCCTCACCACTCTTTGCGTAAAAAACCCACCTCTGGCCTCTGTCCTATATCTATTACCCCTCAATTTAAGGCTATGTCCCCTCGTGCTAGCCACCTCCATCCGCGGGAGAAGGCTCTCGCTGTCCACCCTATCTAACCCTCTGATCATTTTGTATGCCTCTATTAAGTCACCTCTTAACCTTCTTCTCTCTAACGAAAACAACCTCAAGTCCATCAGCCTTTCCTAATAAGATTTTCCCTCCATACCAGGCAACATCCTGGTAAATCTCCTCTGCACCCGTTCCAAAGCTTCCACGTCCTTCCTATAATGAGGCGACCAGAACTGTACGCAATACTCCAAATGCGGCCGTACTAGAGTTTTGTACAACTGCAACATGACCTCATGGCTCCGGAACTCAATCCCTCTACCAATAAAGGCCAACACACCATAGGCCTTCTTCACAACCCTATCAACCTGTGTGGCAACTTTCAGGGATCTATGTACATGGACACCGAGATCCCTCTGCTCATCCACACTACCAAGAATTTTACCATTAGCCAAATATTCCGCATTTCTGTTATTCTTTCCAAAGTGAATCACCTCACACTTCTCCACATTAAACTCCATTTGCCACCTCTCAGCCCAGCTCTTCAGCTTATCTATGTCCCTCTGTAACCTGCAACATCCTTCCGCACTGTCTACAACTCCACCGACTTTAGTGTCGTCTGCAAATTTACTCACCCATCCTTCTGCGCCCTCCTCTAGGTCATTTATAAAAATGACAAACAGCAACGGCCCCAGAACAGATCCTTGTGGTACGCCACTCGTAACTGAACTCCATTCTGAACATTTCCCATCAACTACCACTCTCTGTCTTCTTTCAACTAGCCAATTTCTGATCCACATCTCTAAATCACCCTCAATCCCCAGCCTCCGTATTTTCTGCAATAGCCGACCGTGGGGAACCTTATCAAACGCTTTACTGAAATCCATATACACCACATCAACTGCTCTACCCTCGTCTACCTGTTCAGTCACCTTCTCAAAGAACTCGATAAGGTTTGTGAGGCATGACCTACCCTTCACAAAACCATGCTGACTGTCCCTAATCATATTATTCCTATCTAGATGATTATAAATCGTATCTTTTATAATCCTCTCCAAGACTTTACCCACCACAGACGTGAGGCTCACCGGCCTATAGTTACCGGGGTTATCTCTACTCCCCTTCTTGAACAAAGGGACCACATTTGCTATCCTCCAGTCCTCTGGCACTATTCCTGTAGCCAATGATGACCTAAAAATCAAAGCCAAAGGCTCAGCAATCTCTTCCCTGGCTTCCCAGAGAATCCTAGGATAAATCCCATCCGGCCCCGGGGACTTATCTATTTTCACCTTGTCCAGAATTGCCAACACTTCTTCCCTACGCACCTCAATGCCATCTATTCTAATAGCCTGGGTCTCAGCATTCTCCTCCACAATATTATCTTTTTCCTGAGTGAATACTGACGAAAAGTATTCATTTAGTATCTCGCTTATCTCCTCAGCCTCCACACACAACTTCCCACCACTGTCCTTGACTGGCCCTACTCTTACCCTAGTCATTCTTTTATTCCTGACATACCTATAGAAAGCTTTTGGGTTTTCCTTGATCCTACCTGCCAAAGACTTCTCATGTCCCCTCCTTGCTCGTCTCAGCTCTCTCTTTAGATCCTTCCTCGCTTCCTTGTAACTATCAAGCGCCCCAACTGAAACTTCACGCCTCATCTTCACAATAGCCTCTTTCTTCCTCTTAACAAGAGATTCCACATCTTTGGTAAACCACGGTTCCCTCGCTTGACCCCTTCCTCCCTGCCTGACTGGTACGTACTTATCAAGAACATGCAATAGCTGTTCCTTGAACAAGCTCCACATATCCAGTGTGCCCAACCCTTGCAGCCTACTTCTCCAACCAACACATCCTAAGTCATGTCTAATGGCATCATAATTGCCCTTCCCCCAGCTATAACTCTTGCCCTGCGGGGTATACTTATCCCTTTCCATCACTAACATAAAGGTCACCGAATTGTGGTCACTGTTTCCAAAGTGCTCACCTACCTCCACATCTAACACCTGGCCTGGTTCATTACCCAAAACCAAATCCAATGTGGCCTCGCCTCTTGTTGGCCTGTCAACATATTGTGTCAGGAAACCCTCCTGCACACATTGTACAAAGAACGACCCATCTAATGTACTCGAACTATATCTTTTCCAGTCAATATTTGGAAAGTTAAAGTCTCCCATAACAACTACCCTGTTACTTTCGCTCTTTTCCAGAATCATCTTCGCCATCCTTTCCTCTACATCCCTAGAACTATTAGGTGGCCTATAGAAAACTCCCAACAGGGTGACCTCTCCTTTCCTGTTTCTAACCTCAGCCCATACTACCTCAGAAGAAGAGTCCCCATCTAGCATCCTTTCCGCCACCGTAATACTGTCCTTGACTAGCAGCGCCACACCTCCCCCTCTTTTGCCCCCTTCTCTGAGCTTACTAAAACACCTAAACCCCGGAACCTGCAACAACCATTCCTGTCCCTGCTCTATCCATGTCTCTGAAATGGCCACAACATCAAAGTCCCAGGTACCAACCCATGCTGCCAGTTCCCCTACCTTATTTCGTATACTCCTGGCATTGAAGTAGACACACTTCAAACCACCTACCTGAACACTGGCACCCTCCTGCGAAGTAAAATCTGTGCTCCTGACCTCTATACTCTCAATCTCCCGTACCCCAAAACTACAATCCAGGTTCCCATGCCCCTGCTGAATTAGTTTAAACCCCCCCAAAGAGCGCTAACAAATCTCCCCCCCAGGATATTGGTGCCCCTCAGGTTCAGATGTAGACCATCCTGTCTATAGAGGTCCCACCTTCCCCAGAAAGAGCCCCAGTTATCCAGAAATCTGAATCCCTCCCGCCTGCACCATCCCTGTAGCCAGACAAAGAAGGTGTAATTTCGATCCCACTGCAATCTAAATACTATCTCTTGATCATTTGGTGAATTTAGAGTGATAACTGTTCTCAGTAGAGAATCTAAACCTGATGTGCTTCTGTTAAAAAGTTTTTTTTTATGTCTAATGGATGTTAAAAGGACAGTTTAAGGATTATTTAGTGTTGTATTCTTTGGGGTTGTATTTGAATTGATGGTTGCTAAGATGTTCACTATATGTTTTAAAAAGTTTAACTTAGTTCATAGAATAAACATTGTTTTGCTTAAAAAAAACTTTTCGATCTCTGCTGTACCACACATGTAGAGTGGGCCGTGTGCTCCCTATACAACAATCTAGTAAAAGTCATGGGTCAGGTGAACTCCATGATACATTTTGGGGTTCTCTAAACCCTGGCCCATAACATAATCACCTACCCTGCCAGCTCTGGAGAGGATTTTGGGACTACTACTTGATGTTTCAGCTCTCACAGCACAATGTGGCTGTTTGCTTCTGCCAGGGTTGTACTTTTTTCTTGGTGTTGCATGCAGGCTTATCATGTTGTGAGGTCACCTGCTGTTGATTCCCTTATCTCCCATTTCTTTTACTTTGTGGTTATCATTTTTATCCATGGATGTTCAATGGACATATGCCTTTAAGTCAAGCGGAAGAAGTGAGGAACTCAAAGATTGCTCAATAGTCCACTGTGCTATCCCTTTTGAACAGCAGAACTCAGAATTTTTGTCACCCGAGCGATTGGAGGGATTTGGCTCGACTGGTTGGTTGGTGGCCAGTGAACTGGCAAAAGGCTGATAAAAGGTAGTCATTGGGTCCTGCCCATGTGGGATGGTTTTTAAAGGACGTAAGAAGTGACAGTCGGATCCTGGAGGCTGAGAGGAGCAGCTGTGAGTGTCTCTCTCTCTCTGTCCAGAAATACTGGGCGAGATTCTCCCATCGGGAGACTAGGTCCCGACGCCGGAGTGAAAACCGGAGTGTTTCACTCCGGCGTCGTAGGCCGCTCCTCGCCCCCTATTCTCCCACCCCCGGGGGGCTAGGAGCGGTGCCGCATCATTTACGCGCGGACCATCCGGGCCTGAGAATCGCCACTCGCTCGTTACAAATGGCAAGCGGCGACTTCCGGTTGCGGCTATGACCAGCTAAGTCACACATTTGGCAGCTCCTGCGACAAAGGTGTTTAAGGGCCGATTGGAGGGCCCCGACGGTACTGTAAAGACAAATCCCGGTGGGGGAAGGCTCCCTGAGGAGAGTGAGACCAACCTTATGGTCGGTACTCGGAGAGGGGCGACAAAAAAAGCGGCAGCAGCTCCCCAAAAAAAGCGGGGGAAGAGGACCAAAATGGCGGCCGGTGGCGCACTAGAAGATTGGAGAAAATGGGCGGAGGAGCAGCAGGCCGCTCTCCTCCGGTGTTTTACGGAGCTGAAAGTGGAACTCTTAGAGTCCATGAACGCGACGACCACAAGGCTGATGGGGGCCCAGGCGACCCAAGAGGCGTCGATAAGAGAGCTGCAGCAGGAGATGGCGGTGAGGGAGGAGGAAGCCACGGTCCTCGTGGGAAAGGTGGAGGTGCACGAGGCACTCCACCTGAAATGGCAGAGCCGCTTTGAGGAGCTGGACACGCGAATGAGGCGGAAGAACTTGAGGATCCTGGGCCTAGCAGAAGGCCTGGAGGGGCCTGATCTCCCAAAATATGTAGCGGAGATGTTGAGCTCCCTGATGGGAGAGGGGGCCGGTCCATCGCCCCTGGAGCTGGAAGAAGCATATCGGGTCATGGCTAGGCGGCCTAGGGCAAACGAGCCCCCGAGGGCGGTGCTGGTGCGGTTCCAGCGTTTCTGCGATCGGGAGAAAGTGCTGAGGTGGGCCAAGAGGGAGAAAAGCAGCAAATGGGAGAATTCGACGGTGCGGATATATCAGGACTGGAGTGCGGAGGTGGCAAAGCGGCGGGCCCGGTTTAACCGAACGAAGGCGGTGCTGCACGCAAAAAGGATCAAGTTTGGAATGCTGCAGCCAGCGCGCTTGTGGGTCACCTACAAGGACCAGCACCATTACTTTGAGACCCCAGAGGAGACATGGACTTTTGTTCGGGAGGAAAAGCTGGACCTGAACTAGAACTTGGGAACGCCGGCGGTCGAGGCCGCCCGAGTACCCTTGACTGATCAAGTGGCCCATGTCTTTCTTAGGCCAGGTCGGAACTTGGTTAAAGTTGATGGATCGTTTGGTTTCTTTGAAACTTGTGTTATGGGGGGTTTCTTTGTTCCTTTTTGTGTGTCTCTTCCCGTTGCCAACTTCCCTAAATTATTGTTGTTGTAGGGGGGGCTTTTTTACTGTTTTTTTGATCTGTTCTTTAAGGATTATGGTTACTGTTGGTTAAGTACGTTATTATTGGGTAGTTATTTAGATATTTAGGTATGCAGGCATAGTTATGTATCTATGTATTTATTTGCGATTTGTTATTTATATTGTTATGTTGTTAAGTTGGGGAGGCGGGACGGGGGGGGAGCAAGTGGGTTATGCGTGTTTTCTTTTTCTCTTTTTTCTTCCTCTCGTTTTAAGGGGGCTTTGTTATCGGTGTGGATGGGGACGGGGGTGGAATTGAAGATGGCGGGGTAGGGTGTGGCCGGGCGAAAGCGCGGGCTCTCCCCTGTTTCCCGCGCGCGGGACGGAGGAAGGGGGAGGAGAGAAGAGTGGGGTGTGGCCAGCAATGGCGGCTTTTCCCGCGCTGAAGCGGAGTCAGGGAGGGATGGCAAAGGGGGGGGGAGGCCCCTCCCCCCCACATCGGGAGGAGTCGGAGTGTGGCAGGGGCAGCCGGGTCAGCGAAAACCAGCTGACTCTCGGGAGTACGATGGTGGATACACTGCGGCTAGGAGGGGTCCTAGCCGGGGGGGGGGGGGGGGGGGGGGGGGGCGGAAGGGGGGTTAGGGGGGGATACCGGGTTGCTGCTGGAAAGGCTGAGGACGGGAAGGGAAGAACGGGAGGAGAGAGGGGGGGGGGGGGCCGTCGCCATGGGGAACGGGTCAGAAGGGGAGGGTCGACCCGGGGCGAACAGGGGACAGAACATGGCTAATAGACAGGGGAAAGGGACGGGTCGCTCCGCGACCCGGTTGATTACTTGGAATGTGAGGGGGCTGAACGGACCGGTCAAGAGATCAAGGGTTTTTTCACACCTAAAGGGACTGCAGGCGGATGTGGCAATGTTGCAGGAGACTCACTTGAGAGTAGTAGACCAGGTGCGCCTGAGAAGGGGGTGGGTGGGACAGGTGTTCCACTCAGGCTTGGACGCAAAGAACCGGGGGGTGGCGATTTTGGTGGGAAAGAGGGTGTCGTTCGTGGCGGCGCAGGTGGTAGCAGATAAGGAGGGTAGGTACGTGATGGTGAAGGGTAGGCTGCAGGGAGAGAATGTGGTGCTGGTAAATGTATATGCCCCGAATTGGGATGACGCGGGTTTTATGAGGCGCCTGTTGGGCCTCATTCCGGGTCTGGAGGCAGGAGGCCTGATCATGGGGGGGGGACTTCAACACAGTGCTCGACCCTGGGCTGGACAGGTCGAGTTCCAGGACAAATAGGAGGCCGGCAGCGGCGGAGGTTCTAAGGGGGTTCATGGAGCAGATGGGGGGGGTAGACCCTTGGAGATTTGGCAGGCCAAGGGCGAGGGAGTATTCTTTTTTCTCCCACGTCCACAGGGTGTACTCCAGAATAGACTTTTTTGTACTGAGCAGGGGGCTGATTTCGAGAGTGCAGGACACGGAGTACTCGGCCATTGCGATTTCGGACCATGCACCACACTGGGTAGAGGTAGAACTGGGGGAAGCACGGGACCAGCGCCCGCTGTGGCGCCTGGATGTGGGCCTGCTGGCGGACAATGAGGTGTGCGGAAGGGTCCGGAAGGGCATTGAGAGATATCTGGGCACGAACGACACGGGCGAGGTGAAGGTGGGGGTAGTCTGGGAGGCCCTGAAAGCAGTGATCAGAGGAGAGCTGATCTCCATAAGGGCACACAGAGAAAGGAAGGAGAGGCAGGAGAGGGAGAGACTGGTGGGGGAACTTATAGAAGTGGACAGGAGATATGCGGAGACACCAGAGGAGGGGCTGTTGAGGGAGCGGCGCAGTTTACAGGCCCAGTTTGACCTACTGACCACTAGGAAGGCGGAGGCGCAATGGAGAAGGGCACAGGGTGCGGTCTATGAGTACGGGGAAAAGGCGAGCAGGATGCTAGCACACCAGCTGCGCAAGCGAGATGCAGCCAGAGAGATTGGGGGAGTGAGAGAGAAGGGAGGGAACGTAGTGCAGAAGGGGCAAGAGGTGAACGGGGTCTTCAGGGATTTCTACAGGGAATTGTACCGGTCTGAGCCGCCCAGGAGGAGGGGGGGAATGGAGAACTTCCTCGATAGATTGAGGTTCCCAAAGGTCCAGGAGGAACGGGTGGAGGGGCTGGGGGCGCCGATAGAGCTGCAGGAACTAGTTAAAGGGATAGGCCAGATGCAGGCGGGGAAGGCGCCGGGGCCGGATGGGTTCCCGGTGGAATTTTATAAGAAGTATGTGGACTTGGTGGGTCCAGTGCTGGTGCGAGCCTTCAATGAGGCGCGAGAGGGGGGGGCTCTGCCCCCGACAATGTCACAGGCCCTGATCTCCTTGATCCTGAAGCGGGACAAAGACCCTGTACAGTGCGGGTCCTATAGGCCTATCTCCCTCTTGAATGTAGATGCCAAACTGTTGGCAAAGGTCCTGGCAACCAGAATAGAGGATTGTGTGCCAGGGGTAATCCATGAGGACCAGACGGGTTTCGTAAAGGGACGACAACTTAATACAAATGGGAGTCTCGACTTCCGGGCGGCGAGCGAGGAGGTCGCAGGGAGAGGGGCTCCCGCAAGCGCCAGGAAGGAACCCCCCCGACAGGCCGGACGGCGGAGGAGGAGCGGGCGGCAACGGCGGAGGAGGAGCGGGCGGCAACGGCGGAGGAGCGGGCGACAACGGAGGAGCGGCGGGCGGCAGCGGCGGGCGGCAGCGGCGGGCGGCAGCGGAGGAGAAGCGGAGGAGGAGCGGGCGGCAGCTGAGGAGGAGCGGGCGGCGGCGGAAGGCGGAGGCGAGGAGCGACGGCGACAGGGAGGCCCAGCAGCGGCAGGTCCAACCCCTCTCTCCCCCCCCCCCCCCCCCACGCGGGCCGGGAACGGTGCGGCAGCGGCGGGCCCTCTTCCCCCCCCCCAAACCAGCAGCGGGACACCACCTTCCCCCCCCCAATCAGCAGCGGGGACACCAACCCCCCCCCCCCCCCCAACCAGCAGCGAGGACACCAACCCCCCCCCCCCCCAACCAGCAGCGAGGACACCAACCCCCCCCCCCCCCAACCAGCAGCGAGGACACCAACCCCCCCCCCCCCCCAACCAGCAGCGAGGACACCAACCCCCCCCCCCCAACCAGCAGCGGGGACACAAACCCCCCCCCAACCAGCAGCCCCACTCGCCCCTCCCCCTCCCCCCAACTGCAGTGACCACCACGTGGCAAGGACAAAGGGGGACTCTCTCTCTCTCTCCTGGGCGAGTGGAGAGAGAAAACAAAAGAAAAAAAGAGACTTATATTTCTGTTCTTTTTTTTAAAATAAAAACCCAAAAGAAAACTGGTAAAGAGAAAAGGGGTGAAATAAAGGGGTAAAGGAAAGAAGGGGGGAAATAAATTTTTCATTTAAAAAAAAATATATACATATATTTTTATATATATATATATATATATATATATAAATAAAATTAAAATAGGGTGCGGAAAAGGGGGAAAAGAAGAACAAGGAGAGAAGAAACGATGAAGGGGAAGGGGGAGAAAAAAATGCCAGAAGGGACCCAAGAGAAAGGGGGCACCGGAGGTGGACGGGGCAAAGGGCAAACCAGCTTGGGCGAACGAGTCAACACGCGAAGCAGCGGGAAGAATGTATCGCCGCATCCAAAAGGGCTGGACGGGCGGGCAACCTCTCCCCTGGGGTTAGAGGGGGGCGTGAATTGGAAGGAAGCCATTGCAGAGGAGGTGAGGGAGCAGCTGCAGGCAATCAAGGCAGAGTTAAAAGCAGACACAGAGGCCGCAGCACAGGCAGCAATGACCAGGGCCATGTCAGGGGTGCAGCAGGCTCTGACCAGAATGGAGGAGAAAGTGGATGCCCAAGGGAAGATACTGGAAGCCCAAGGGAAGATACTGGAAGCCCACGGGGCAACCATTAAAGAGCTGGAGAAGGCAGCGACTGACGTGAGCGACCGGGTCATGTCCCTGGAGAGGGAAATGGCGAAACTGAGTGCAACACAGGGGAGCCTGAAGGGCAGGGTAGACGAACAGGAGATCAACTCGAGAAGGCAAAACATTAAGATAGTGGGCCTGCCAGAGGGGATAGAGGGTAGAAATCCCACAACATTCGTGGCTGCGATGCTGGGCTCCTTAGTGGGGCGGGAAACTTTTCCCACCCCACCGGAAATGGACAGAGCTCATCGGTCACTGCGCCCGAAGCCCAAGGAAGGGGAAAAACCGAGAGCAGTTATAGCCAGACTGCACCGGTACCGGGATAGGGAGACAATCCTGCGCTGGGCCAAGGAGAATAGAGCCTGCAATTGGGACGGGCACGCCATCAGAATCTACGAGGATTTTGGAGCGGACATAGCTAAGAGACGGGCGGAGTTCAACAGAGCGAAAGCAGCTCTCTATAAGAACAAAGTACGTTTTGGTATGCTGTACCCAGCAAAACTCTGGGTCACATACCAACACAAGGAATATTTCTTTACAGCCCCTGCCGAGGCGAATAGATTCGTTGAGGAGCACGGGCTGGAAAAACGCCATGGGAAGTAGGGACGAGGGGCCATGGCAAGGAGATACGTCATGCCGACGGGGGGGTGGGGAGGGGCGAGGCAAAGCCAGCCCCCTCCCCCCTGGCAGGAGCACCCAGGAAAAACAACCCAATGCCCAAGGGCCCGCTCCAGGTGGGAGGCCAGGCCCCGGCACGAGGGAACGGGAGTACTGGAGAGGGGAGAGGGGAAGGGGGACAGCAACCTCCGAGCGGGGAGCCACCGTGCTAGCAGGAAAGCTAGCGAAGGGGGCGCGCAACAGAGCAGGGCCGCAGCGCACCCCCAACAGGGGGGAAGGCGCCAGGCAGGGGAGGGGGGGGATCACCCATCAAAGGTGGGAGAGCAAATGGGGACAGGAATGGGGGAGAG